>NC_056747.1:92637977-92685477 GCF_019279795.1 Protopterus annectens
CCAGTGAGCAGCAGTGGCTAGCAGTGCCCTCTATAGCAGCAAATGTTTAGATGGTAAAATTTCCCTGTAAAGTTAGGATTAGGACCAGAATATGCTAATGTTGTGGCATTGTTCAGAACTAACGTTATAGCAGCTAACAAATCAAATAGCACTACCACATCCTAGCACTATATAATATCTTTCCCTTAACCCCCAGAAACTACCATAGGAGACCCCTGTTAAAACCAAATCCTTAGTCCTAAAGAGCTACCATATTTTACAGGGCCGGACAACATGGATATACAATTTTCAAATGTTTCTATGGTCAGCTTGGTAAATTTGGGCGTCCTAAAGCAATGTAGCAATTGTCTCATGTTCTTGGAAAACCATCAGTCATTAAGGAATATAACATGGTATGCGAGAGATATAAATACAAAACTTCCTTGGTGGCAAAAATCTTGCATAGAAATGAAGATGTCAAGAATATCCACACTACATCGCTCACACACACACCTCACCACAAACACATGGATTGTCTAATGCTGAGGCACTTAAAAGATACTTTTCCAAACCTCAAAGAACTCCAAAGCCTCAACTACACTATTCCTTAGCAATCACTAAAATGCTCACCAAGAGCAACACCAAATATCTCACCTAAGCCTACAGCCAATGGTCCCCCAACAGCAAAGACAAGCATATACTTTACCTAATACTCTTGTCACTGGGGACTCCATTGTGTGTGACACACAGATGCCCCACTCACCAGGTTACACAAGGAGAAGATAACAGTGAGCTGCCTGTCTGGAGTCAGGATATGTCATGTATGCACTCAAGTCATTGCACCTCAGGTACATATATGATTCTGTCATAGTCCTTGTGGGTGCAAATGAGCTGAGACACACCTCACTGGACTATATGAAAAGGTACATACTAGATCTCTCAGAATATGTGTTAGAGATACGTATGAGCCTTGCATTGAGCAGCATTCTACCTACACCAAGGGTGGCGCAGCAGTAGGAACACAAAGGGATTGGTTTTAATAATTGGCTTAGATTCTGATGTCACTCCAGAGGGGATCCAATCTGTGTCGACATAGGAGGACATAGTCAACAGACCACTTTGCTTTGCCAAAGATGGACTGCACCTGTTCCACCTAGGTTTTTGTATACTGCCTAAAAAAAAGACAAAACTACCAGCAAAGTAAAAAAGTCTCCAAGCAATTGTAAGGTATTACTGCTCATTGCTAGGAGCCTAAATAAAACCTTAACACCCTTCAAGTCCTCCTCACTATGGAGAATATAGATATGTGTGCCACGACTAAGGCTTGGTTTAAAATCATAGAAAGTATTTCAGCTGTGTAAGGCTCCATAACCTTTCACACATTTAGACCAGCAACAGAACAGACTGGGGCCAAAGGTGACGGTGTCTCAATCTACATTAGCAACTAATATCCTTCTAGGTCGGTTAACCAGGATGATGAGATGGAGCTCATCCATGTGCAAGTCACAGTAGATGAGGTCTCTCTCCATATCATGGCTAGCTACAGGTAACCATCTATGCCTCTAGAATCTCACACCCCCTACCTAATCCAACTAGAGGTGGTCTCCATCCAACCAAACACCCTATTCATGGGTGACCTTAACTTCCCATCTATAGACTGGGAAACTTACACTGCCTCAAACTCACAGACACATTTCTTTCTGGACTTTTTTAACACAAACATTTTGGAAGAGATAGTGCAGCTAACTATTAGCTGGCAGCACTACCTAAAGCCAAGAAGACCTCCTCCATTGGTGTTAACAACATCCCCAGTTGCCTCCTGAACACTTTAAAATGCAGCTTCACTGATAAAAAAAGCCCCTAAGAGCTGATCCAGTAGTAAAGGATCTGGGAACATATGTAGACAAAAAAAGAAAAAAGGAATACAGGATCAAGCAAACACTGGTTGCAAAATTAATTGATGTCTTTGTTTGATATGATGTCTGTATCATGTGTTTTATATAAAAGAGCGTTTAATTGTTTTTATTCATTGCACTGAAGAAGGGTTGTTCTAACCTGAAACCTTTTGCGTGCTTTTATTTTTGTGACTCTGTTGGATATTAAATCTGCTTCCTGACTTCGCTGGTTTGGCTTTTTTGCCTTTTGAGCATATGTAGACAGCAAGCTGGCCTTTGACCAACATGTAGCTTAAGATGGTAAGAAAATCATTGCCACCCAACTTACAGTTAAGGATATGGCATCCAGTTCAACGGAAGTTCAGCCCTTATCAGAACTATCATTGAATAGTTTGGGGTGCACGTCTAGGCTTCTAAGGGCCCTGGTGATCATTAGCCTAGTAACAACCTATGAATCTATTATCTAACATAAGGCCTCTTCCATATCAGCAGACTCCATTGTAACTCAAACAAGGCAAAAGAAAAAAACAAAAAACTTCCAAATATCCTCATAGAAAAAGAAAACCAAAAATTTGTAAAACGATTTACAGTTTCATCATGTGAATTGTCTACATTTTGAAAAAAAAATCATGTAACTTCTCTCCAAAAAAAAAAAAAAAAAAAAAAAAATCCAAAAATAAGAAAAAAGTACTTGGGCAACAGAGCCATCTCCATTTCAGTGCTATGAGTGTTTGCAACATTGCATAAGAAGTACCCCTCTTTGTATCATATTAACAACAGCAACTATGAGCCTAGCACTGTAACTATCACCAGAAGATACAGCCATTAAATTCATCACTATAATAAAAAAGAATATTAAAATGTGTGGCCCCTCCCTATTTTGCTCTAAAATATACCTGACTGTAAATTGTAACATGGTAAATTTAGCACGGTACAGAACAAGCCTCATTATACCAGTTCAGAAAGTCATCCATGAAGTCAGGAAACCTATTAAAACATTCAGGTACTTCAGAAGCTGAAAGATAATCCTCCACAACAGATCCAGAGACATGCATTCAGTTGACGCTGTCACCGTCACTGTAGTTAATGCACGAATCCCGTGAACCAGAAAATCAAAACAAAGTTTCCACATTACTAAATGCCATAACAATTTCTCACCCAAGCCCCTCTGGTTCTACTCCACTGTGAAAAAGGAGGAACCCAGCCTTTTTATCCAACGCTATACAAACACATGAAATATAGAAATCAGGACTGCATCCTGTAGCTACAGTATTAAAGAAAAAAAACTCAACACTGTAGTGACATTCAGTTGGTGTGAGGCCTTTGCTGAAAGTGCTTTTTTTTTGCTGCATGTACTGCAGAAAAAAGGGAAATGTCTTTTGGACTTTGAAGTGCCATTTCCTGCTACTTTTCTTCTTCCACCTGTTTCCACTGCTTCTGCAGGAGCCAAAAAGGACTATGCTTTTGATGTGGTAAATAAATAGATAAAGTAAGTAAATAAATAAATAAATGTGGGTTATGAGTCAAACCCATAAGTTAATGTTGCACAGTTGCACAGCAGGTGTAAAAACAAGCCGTCATTCTTTGAGTCCCTATACTCTGATCTTGTTCCACAAAAGTACAAAAACCACAACACAACAGTTCTCTCGTTTTCCTCACTAAAATAATAGTCTTTCTGCTAATGCTTAATCAGTTGTCTGGGCTTTTTCAAAGTAAACAGTAATCTAGGGGCAAAATCTTAGTTGCCTGCTGGTTGCATGATATTTCCATCTCGGGTAAGGCTATCAACTTTGCAAAGACCACAGCAAAGCAACTAGTGCCTTCCCTCATCTTTTTAGGAGCCTGAATTAGCTGGAAATTCTTCCTGTGACACACCCATTTGCTCTGCTTGATTAATGATCTTACAATTCCTTGTTTTTTAGCATCTCTTTGCATGTTTATGAGGAGTTTTGAAAGACTGATTCATGTTTTCTCAGTGTCTGCAACCCACTCTTCACTGTTTTTACAATAATCATAAAGCTACTTTTAGATTTTGTCTGGTTTTCCAACATTTGAACTTGGGGAGCTGTGGCGAATTATTATGTCCAGAAACAAGATTCCATTCTTCTCCAGTATTCTGCTACAGTAATACCATCTTAGCTGACATTTACTTACGTCCTTGTAGGCTATTACCAGATCAGCTCCTATCCTGATTGTTTTTTTTTCTTATGTGTTTGGAAGATGCAGGCATCCAGAAACTTCAATGTGAAGCTCTGCATCTGCTCCAGTACAAAAGCACAACATCTTTATTTAAACAAATTTATTAAAGAACAACAGAATAACATCATTAACCAGCCAATGAAACTATTATCGGGTGCACACTGTATCAGAATTGATAAGAAGACTGCTCTTGCAGAAAGATGCACAAACTAGTTCTTAAAGCATTACATAGACTATTGCATTAACCACAAGTGGTCTTGTTTATTTAATCAGCTGTTGAAAAGATTTTCCTGCGTGGGGTAAAAAAAAAAGCACAAGGTCTTTATTCCTACGATACCTACAAGAGTTTTATTCATGTACCAGTAAAGAGTGTGAAATAAGCCCTTTTAAAGACAGACCACCAGAACAGGAACTCCTGGTTTAGATGTTAGTATTAATTCAGGTAGTTGTGCTTGTGAGACTGTCAAGAAGTTTCTATATATTAATCTGTGCTGCTCAGGATCTTCTAGCTAATTTGAGTGAAGAAGTTAGAGTTACCCACAGAGTACTGTTTCCATAACTTTTCTTGGGACAGATTTCAGACTGGCCTGTATTTCTCCAAAACCTTCCTAGATGCCTCTTTGTGGAGAGTTGGCACACTTTCTCAGTCTTCAGGTATCTCTTATTTGTATATTGAGAGACTGAATTGGTTCTGCAGTAGCATCTGCTACACATTGGACAATTTTTTACGTATGTGACACAACAACCAATGAAGACCCTTCATTTTGTCCCACTGAGCTACAACAGCTCATCATTACCAGCTCCTTGGCAGTCATTCTTCCTCTCTATTCCGTCTTCCTTCTCTTGTGGTACCATTGTTGCCTTTTTGCTGTATAGAGACAAAGGCAGTCTATTTACTTATTTCATACCTTGGCTTTTCCTGTGCATCAGTAGCATTCATGCCATCTACAATTGGATGTGTAATATCTGGTTTGTTCTTCCTTCTACTAGCTCTTTCTCTACAGAGCATTTCACAGCTAGATTTAGCCTTCTGTGTCACTCCTTTTGCAGTCCTTCATTTGCCTTCCTCACCAGCATTGCTGACATTTCCATGATTGCATCATATACCACTCTATCAGCCTCCTGTCTTCATTGTCTCTCTTCCTCCACCAGCAGGCTTGCTTCTTCCTGAATTACTGCCTGATCCCTGAACCTGTGTCATGAACTACAGTGTTTGCCTTTCCTTCTCCTTCTTTCTTCCAAATGCACGCTCTTTCTCATTCATCATCACTCCATGTTTTATGTGCACCCCTGACTCTTCACAGACTCTGAATTGACTAACCTCAGAATATCTAGCTGCTATCCTTATTAATTGTTGGAGTACATATTTGTTGGTATAAACTCACAGATGTCACTTCTCCTTGTTGGGGTTCCCACTCTTTATTCTAATCTTCGCTTTTCAAGCACTTCTGCAGTAACAATTTTGTTTGCTACTGTTGATGTGTTCACCACTCATTCAACTTCTGACAGCTTGAAATTACTAGTCATTACTTTATTTTCCTTCTTCCTTTCACTGTTATCTCATCTGGAGCTTTAACACATTATCTAATCTTGACTAACTTCCTCTGTTTTTCTAAACTTGGACCCATAATGCATAAGTGAATCCTTCTCTGTTGTTATCCTCTTGATAAGCCTTTTCTGTTCATGTAGATCCATGCCTAATATGCCCTGTTGTTCCACGTCCTGCTCAGTATCTTGTACTATGGCATCCCAGTAGCTCATACCTTGTTGAGTTTGGCCCAGGTCTCCATGTCTCTAGCAGTGCTCACCTGCCTATGTGACTATAGGTTGTGCCTAACTGATTTTGTTCCTATTGCTTATGCTGTTAGCTAACACAATCCATGCTTCAGCCGTAGGCACCCTGTAATAAAGAACTTGTCCTTTCTTTTTTCTCTCCTATTCGCCTTCCTACCTGACTTCAGTGTACTGCTTTTCCTGAAGATTTCAGATCTGTCGTTCCTTATACCTGCCTTGTCTCTTTCTGCTTGAGTTCCAGGTGTTTTCAAACTCCTCTGTTAACAACACTGTACCACAATGTCTGGCACTGTGTTCCAAGGTTCTAATGACCCTCTCTGGGGAGCATATTTTCCTTTAGCAAATCATGAACTGCTTCTCTTCCAGGTGTCACTATTGTTCCATGGTCCCTTCTGTACTTACTCTTTAGGTCCACTCCTTTCATTTGTCCATGATTGTACTACATGCCAAAGCTGTAGTCTCCCTTTGGTGTACATCTGCATCACAGTTGTTTGAATCTTTTTTGTACTCAATATCACTCGCTGTAGTTAGTCAGATAAATCAAGAACCAAATCCGCAGCAATCAAACTGTACACACAAAAAATGCCCAATGAAATGAATCTGCACTCCTTTAATGTAAAAACAGTAGCAAACTTGCATTAACTTGGCAGTTTTGTCCCAAATACAAGGACTTCATCAGTGTTAGTGACATTAAAAACATATCTGTTTAAATACACAAATTAACCAATAAAAACCCCTCCTCATGAATAATTAATAAGCTTCCTCAAATACTGTCCTAAATGCACTAAATGTTATCCAGTTTGATAAAAATCTATATGGATTCATAAAAGACAGCATGTGAATGTTTTATTTTGGCAAAACTAATAGAAAATTAAAGGACAGGATTAGCGAACATGTATACAATGCAAAAAAGAACAAGTCAACAAATGCTTTGAACAGACATTGGGTGCAATGTGTTGGTTTTAAGACATTTGTCTTTTTTTGTAATTGATAGGACACTTAGGGTTGACATGAGGGGATTTGGATGTATTGCTAGAATTTAAGGAATTGACCTGGCAGTTGAGACTGAATGCCATGTTCTCCCCCAGATCTTAATGACAGCATATTGATTCTAAGTGTTTTGAAAATGAAAGCCAATACTTTATAAGATATTGCATTTCAAACCTTGTTCTAATATTAAGTACCACAGAATGAGTATTTAGTTACTTTAAGCAGCAGAGGTCAGAGAGTTAACTTTATCATTTTTATATTGATTTGGATAGGAGGCTGGTATTGTATGAATTTTATGAACTAGTAAAAACACGAACTCTGGAACCAAGCAGGACAGATAAAGATAGTATTGATTGTTAAAAAGAAAAAAATTTGATGTTAAAACAATATCTAAGAGTTGTGAAACCAAAGAGATCTCATTTTTTGTAGCCCCCAAGCTTTCCAACATCAATGCACTCCATTCAATTGCTTCTTGATGTGGAATCGATGTATAGAGATCAATAACATCTATGGTCAAGAAGTTAAATGTGGTTTCAAAAATGATATTATTTATAGACTCTAGGAAAGTCCAGGAGTCCTTACAAATCTCAGATATTTGTTTTAGATATTTCGAAATAATATCATCAATTACTCTAGCACATGGATGGATAATACTACACCTACCATCAATTAATGCTCGCATAGGTGGGTTCGAGATACTTTTATGTAATTTTGGACACCCAAACATAACGGGTATTTTAGGTGTTACAATATTAATAAAGTTAAAAGTATCTATATCTATTAAGCCATCTATAAGTAGGTCACGAAAATACCCTCTAATCCTTTTATAGGCTCCCATCATTTCATTGTAAGACGCATTTGTATATGCGTCAGAGTCTAGGATTAGTAGCATTCTATTAACATATTCGGAATTATCAAAGATGGCTACCCCACCCCCCTTATCGGGTTTTATCACCCTTACTGCTAGTTCCCGTAGGTTATTTAATGCTTTGGTTTGTTCAAATGATATATTACTTTTAGAATCAAACCATTTTAAACCATGGAACAAATGCCTGAAGTCAAGTTCGCATACATTTTCAAATGTGTTCAGGTTGGGGTGTAGTGGGGGATTAAATGTGCTAGGTAGTTTGAAAGGTAGTGCCTCACCTACGGGCCCATTGCTGAACAATAATTTTAAATTTAGCTTGCGGACATATATTTTTAAGTCCAAGATGGTTTTTGCTAAATCTAATTTTTGGTCAGGTACAAAGGAGAAGCCTTTTGCTAACAACTCTACTAGGTCCTGGTCTATGTTACATGAAGAAAAATTATATACTTTAAAATCCCCTTCTTTATTTAATAAAATACTGGGTCTATCAAACCCAGTTGTTAACAGTCCATCATGATCGATGTTTTGGCTACCATCTGACCATACAGTATCACAGAGAGATGTTAGACTGTTAGGGGAATCTAATTTTTCTTGTTCCACCGATTCTGGCCATTTTTGTTGTTGTTGTTCTTCCTCCCTAAAAAAGGCTTTTGGCCCCTTTTATTTATATGGTTTCCTTGATTTTGCTGCTGAGACGCCTTTATCCTATTACTTCTCCTCGGTTCGTGATTAGAATTAATTCTGCTCACATTATCATCAATAGTTGTATTGTCATTAACGTTACTGTCCAGGTCATCCACTACCAAATTGTCCAAGTCTTCAGTCATGTTGTTTAAGTTTCCTTCATTTGTCAGTTGTTGTGAGAGGTTTGGATAAGCCAGTCCTTTACTATAGGCATGTCTATCTCTCACTAATTTCTTAGTTTTAGTAAGTTTCAATTTAACCATGAGCGCATCAATACTTTTAAAGATGCGCTCATAGTCGTATTTGTAACTAACAAAGTCCATATCGTTTTTAATCGTGTTGTCAAGCTTTTCAGTATCAATGAATAAGCCACTAATATAGGTATTGTAATATTTGACCATTAACTCTAATAATTCCAGGCCTTGTTTGTCAAAAAGAGTTGTTAAGTCTTTCAGGAAATTACAGTCACTGAAAAGAGTAGTGGGTCTGAAAGAATTTCTCAGGCCCTTCGGTATTATTTTTTCAACAATGCATTGTTGGAAGTAGGAGACTTCCAACTGTAACTTTTTTATCTTTAGCAACTTTTGGTCAAACAATTTCAAATTCTCACCTATATTGCTTGAAGAGCTTCCTGTGGCTTGATCTTGTGGTCGTCTATCCGTACAATCCTGAATAGCGAACCCAAAACAGTCCACATTCTCGACCCATGTGGAAAAAGAAGGCACCTCATTAGTTACCCGGTTGTAATTTGGGACAGATCTTTCCGTCACCTGTTGTCTTGATCCTGGTATATTATCCGGTACTCGTATACAATTTGGAGTTCCGTTACCAAACCCCAAGTTAGTTGTTGTAGTAGGGAAACTATCTACTACCTCTCTTCGAATTGCAACGGTGGAATCCGTTGCCCTATTTGTTTGCAAAGGTAGTCCGTTAGGGACGCTACGGCCGTTTGTTGTTTGTTGGCCGCTGTTAATATGCTGGCCTGGCGGAATAGAACCGTTGGAACTGTTCATGATGCCATTATTTGTTGATGCGCCAACGATGTTGGACCAAGAGACTCCAATGTTCGCGCCTCCAGTTCCGCTTTGAAGTGCCACATTATTCTTTTCAATTGCGTCAAGCCGTTTGTCCAATTGTGCGAGACGCTGATTTAATAATCCAAGCAAGGAGGCTACATTCAGTTCTTCATCCTCCTTATTTGGTTCACTAGAACCAAACAAATTCGGTGTCCTCGGGCTGCCAGAGGTTCCGATCGACATACTCATGAAAAATACAGGAATCCTACAAACACGTAAAAACACGAACTCTGGAACCAAGCAGGACAGATAAAGATAGTATTGATTGTTAAAAAGAAAAAAATTTGATGTTAAAACAATATCTAAGAGTTGTGAAACCAAAGAGATCTCATTTTTTGTAGCCCCCAAGCTTTCCAACATCAATGCACTCCATTCAATTGCTTCTTGATGTGGAATCGATGTATAGAGATCAATAACATCTATGGTCAAGAAGTTAAATGTGGTTTCAAAAATGATATTATTTATAGACTCTAGGAAAGTCCAGGAGTCCTTACAAATCTCAGATATTTGTTTTAGATATTTCGATATAATATCATCAATTACTCTAGCACATGGATGGATAATGCTACACCTACCATCAATTAATGCTCGCATAGGTGGGTTCGAGATACTTTTATGTAATTTTGGACACTAAAAACCCCTCCTCATGAATAATTAATAAGCTTCCTCAAATACTGTCCTAAATGCACTAAATGTTATCCAGTTTGATAAAAATCTATATGGATTCATAAAAGACAGCATGTGAATGTTTTATTTTGGCAAAACTAATAGAAAATTAAAGGACAGGATTAGCGAACATGTATACAATGCAAAAAAGAACAAGTCAACAAATGCTTTGAACAGACATTGGGTGCAATGTGTTGGTTTTAAGACATTTGTCTTTTTTTGTAATTGATAGGACACTTAGGGTTGACATGAGGGGATTTGGATGTATTGCTAGAATTTAAGGAATTGACCTGGCAGTTGAGACTGAATGCCATGTTCTCCCCCAGATCTTAATGACAGCATATTGATTCTAAGTGTTTTGAAAATGAAAGCCAATACTTTATAAGATATTGCATTTCAAACCTTGTTCTAATATTAAGTACCACAGAATGAGTATTTAGTTACTTTAAGCAGCAGAGGTCAGAGAGTTAACTTTATCATTTTTATATTGATTTGGATAGGAGGCTGGTATTGTATGAATTTTATGAACTAAGTGGACATATTTTTTAATGTCTTTCATGGATCAATACAGATTTTTATCAAACTGGATAAAATTTGGTGCATTTAAGGTAGTATTTGAGGTAGCTTATTAATTATTCATGAGGAGGTGGTGTGATTGTTTAATTTGTATATTTAAACAGATGTGTTTTTACTGTCATTAAATCTGATGAAGTCCTTGTATTTGGGATGAAAGCACCAAGTTAATTCAAGTTTGCTGCTGTTTTTACATTAAAGGAGTGCAGATCCTTTTCATTCGGCATTTTTTATGTTTACAATTTGGTTCTTTAGCCTATTTTCTTCTCTTGTAACATTTCTCTTTCAGTTGAATACAATGGATTTTCTCTTAAATACCCCTCCTTTCTGTTAAAAAGCAAACCGCAATACTGCTGTCATATTTTCAGACACACAGGTACATTTTCAACAGGCACCTCAAAGTGTTTAGTTGTGATGCTGCATAGGGGTGCTGCATTTTTCACATTAAGGCTAATATGAAATGGCTTTCTAGGTGTTATAGTCAGTATTCTTGTACTATTAGATATAAAGCACAGAGTGCTACTATTATTTTAAAAAGAAGCATCTTTATTAAATTATCACTTATGACGTAGGCAATCATACATTTGTATAAAAATGAAAACAAACCATATTGACATATTTTCATGTTTTTATTCACCTCCTCAAGATAAAATAAGTTCAATATTCTGTTAACCCTGTACCTAACAATTATGTCCTAAGTTGAAATTTAAACAGAACTGGACCTACATCTACATATACTGTCATCCTTTGTGGAGATGCCCATCCAAGTCCAGGCCCACTACACCATTCAGTAAATACTCTATCCACAAAAAACTCCCTCTCCAAATACTACCCCACACCCAGCAAATATCTTTGGCCTACTTTTGATTAATGTTAACATAAGAAGCATATGAAACAACCTAGCTGGCAAGCACACATGGGTAGTTTAACAATCCCCAGATATTATTACTTACAGAAACATGGCTGAAACAACATATAAAAGCCCAGAATATTCTGCCTCCTGGATACAATGTCATCAGATCAGGCAAAAGAAAAGATTAGGGCAGACAAGAGGGGCAATGTTTTACAAAAAACACTGTCAACTTCTCTCTCCATCCCACTAACTCCCACAGAATCAAAAAATATGAAATCCTATCAATAATCATAGTAGGAATTTACATACTCCTAGGTAATAATACAGACACTGCTGGAGATCTATTTCCTTGGATCTCAACTTCTACCCCTCAAGAAACCATAGTATTAAGTGATCTCAACTTTGATTGGCAAAGCAAAATAAACAAATGCACCCATAATGCCAATATACTCTGTCGCTTCTATCAATTAATCTCCACATCATCTGGAAACAGCGTAAACAATAAGAGACTGGATCCTGACTAACAGTCCAAACAATATGACTTCCGCAGGCTCACTCCCTGAAACCTTAAGTGACCATCTCCCCACTTCCACTATCAGAGAGCATAACACTACCCACAAATGTGAGTGATACAATCAGGTACATAACCTGTCAGCCTTCCAGACAGATATTCTAATCTCCAGCCTAAAAGCTGTCAGCCTAAGCTCTTTGGATACACTCCAATTAGCTGCAGCAGGACCCTTGTTCAACATCATTTTATTATTCTAAATGGGCCCTGTTAGCACTGAAAGATTAAAACTGAATCCAATTCCATGGACTATCGAGACAAACCAAACAATTAATGAATCAACGGGATAAGGGTTCGTATAAATGGAAGCAGAACAACACTGAAGCTAAGCTACTGAAATGTAAACAGTGGAAAAACTCAGCTAAAAGCAAAATCAAATTGCCAAAAATAATGTATTACATTAATCTTCAAGCCTCTACTTGGTTCAACCCTAAACTATTCTGGTTTTCAGTTATTCAGTTTTGTCAGCCATGTCAGTTTAGTCAATCAGCACTCTCTCTCTCTCTCTCTCTCTCTCTCTCTCTCTCTCTCTCTCTCTCTCTCACTCTCTGTCTCTAAGTAATCACTCTGAAAGCAATGGCTGCCAGTTCAGCTTGTGTTTCACCAATGTTGGAACCTCAATACTTCCTGCATTAACCAAAGCAGAAACAAAAGCAACCTCATACCAGAGGTATTTTCAGAACTATCAAAGGCTTCCAATACTGTATCCCCCAAATGTCTGCCATTTGTGAAATATGCTTTCGTCATCAGAACTAGCGTCATCAGCTCTTTCCTAGCTTAACACACATACTGGTAGACAACAGGCCTTGAAATGCTGCACAAATATGTCCTGCTTTCTAATTGTAGCAGTGGGCGTACACTAAGTCACAGGTGTAGCTGGTTTAAATAGCACCCTGAGCAGTTTATACCCAGCATGGAGCACTACAGTGTTAAGGATCTAGTAAAAAAAAAAAAAAAAAAAAAACAGCTGCTACAGTTCAGACCATACAAGGAGGCTACAGTACTCAGGACTGACAGCAAATGCAACACTGGCTTTTAAAAGACAATATGTAATAAAAGTGATAAGGATTGGTCTTGGATGGCCAATTGCCCCCTCAAACACTTTGCCCTTGGGGCAGTTGCCCCCTTTAACTTGCTATAGCCATGCTACTGCCTAAGATTTTATTTCATGTCCAGTCCTTTTCAGTGTATTTATAAACAACCTTCTTGCTGTAATCATGGTACCATAATCAAGTATGTAGATGACTCATCCCTAATCCAGTCTGCCTAGAATCTGATAAAACTACAAGTGCATTAGATAATTCAAGAATTCCTACTATTTATTTAAAATGGGCTGTATAGCTCACAGCTGCTCCTACCTCCCCATGCACACACAGTTAAACTACTCCTGTTCACCCCAAGCAAGTGTGTCACCAGAAGAAACTCTTCAACATAACCTCTTCCAACTGCACCAAAATTGAACTACAACCCACACAAAACTTCAATGGATCATAGTCAATGGAAATGTGAAATATGACAAAAAAATCTAAGCCTTGGTACCTTCTATAGTATAATGCTGTGACTTACAGGTGACACTAGGAGAATTGCCACAGGTTACCTACTCCCAACCCTTCTGAATGGTGCTCCTGTTTTTATAAATCTGCAAGTCATCCAGTCACATTTTCTTGAACAAAGCTACAATAAAGTAGCACAATTTGCCGAAAATACTCCAAACACAACACCAGTGCTTAGCTATAAAACAGCTTCAGTGGACTAAACTGCAAGATGCTCTATCTTTGTCTCAGTTAATAACTGCACACAACCTAACCTATAAATCTGATAAAAGCCCTATCAACTGGGACACAATTCATTATTCTGCCAAAAGAACCCTTTGTTCTGCAGACAAACACCTATTACTAGTCACAAAATCTAAGAATTCTGCAGATGATTCCCTCTACTCTTCCCTATATATCCAAAATTTGGAACTCCATCCTACTTACCCCAAAACAAACCCTTAAGCTTTGAACAGCATCTAATGAAACATGGTCATGGCCATGCCTCACTTCCTTAGTAACCATTAATGGATACATGGTCATGGTCATGCCTCACTTCCTTAGTAACCACTAATGGAAACATCATCATGGTCATGCCTCACTTCCTTTGTAACCACTAAATCTTATCCTTCAAATGCCATAAATACTCCTCCCTGCAAAATAATCATTATTGACAGCCTTTACCTTCTCTCTTCTGACTATCCATTCTTTACCTACGAACTCTCTCTAGCCACCTCTCATATGCCAATTCACTTATCCCCTCCATGAAACCTGCTTTCCTGTACACTTTATCAAATCTACTTCACTATGCTTTTTTACCTTTCAGCTCAACATCCCTGCATTTATTTAAAGTCAAAGTAAACTTTATTGTTGATCAGATATACACATCAGTGCAAGCTGAATGAAATTACATTGCTTTGGTCTCCGTGTAAGACATAACAATTAACACATAGTTTGAATGACAGTAAGACTAATGCACATACAGTAATAATTAAAATATTAACAACACAAACCACAGTTGGACGGGAAAACATTAGGCAGTATTATACTAGTAGGTATTGCAGGACTATGACTTCACATTGTGATTGCTTAGAATATTGCACTTCATCAGTTGTAGTATGATATATTCTGAAGTTCATATTGCATGTATGGAGTGGTGACTCACTCTTGACTATTGCACATTCAGGAAGTAAATAGCATTAGAAATCATGCTAACTGTACCAGTTATTGAAGCAATTTGCCAGAGTGATTACTATAGCTGATACAGCAAGTGGCATATTAATGTAATTATTTGTGACCATGCTTGGCATTCAAGTTCAGCAGCCTTATGGATAGAGGGAAGAAGCTCCTGTTCAGTCTAGATGTTTTGCAGTGTAAGCTGTGATACCGCCTGTCTGAGGAAAGGTGGAAGTACATGCCATGGACAGGGTGAATGGGATCGTTGCTTATCTTCCTAGCCCTTCCCATGCACCAAGTCTCACGGGAGCTTGGAACTAATGACTTTTTCTGCTATCCTCACTATCGTCAGGAGAGCCTTGTGGTCATATGCTTTGCAGTTACCATACCAAACTATTATGTTATTTGAGAGGATGCTCTCGATGGTCCCTCTGTAGAAGGCTTTGAGGATTTACTGCCAGTGTAATGTACTTCATAATCTGCTCTTCTGTCTCACAACTGAATAGCCCTACATCTGCTTACCATCATTCCTCTGTATTTAAAATACTACTCTTAGCACCTGTCTTACTCCACCTATAACACCTGTCACTCATCCGCAAACTGTGCATTTAATCCTAAAACTAAAAGCCAATGTTAGCATTTTTTTGCTGATGATTGCTGTCACATCTTACTCTCTTATCATTTGATATTCAGGACCTTTAGCCATGTCTATAACATGTACAATGCAAATAGGGTTTTTCTGTACTGTAGTTTTTCTACTTAGTTATTGTTAATATTCAAGATAAAAACAAACAAACAATCAAGTAACTGGGACTTCATCAGAAGGCATGCTTCCTGAAAAATATTACATTTAAAATAAAAACCAACCAATCACATTCTTGTGAATCCTCAATTAATTAATTGATAACTCAGCCTTAAAGCACTAGAGCACCATAAAAACAAATCCTCATAAAGAACTATGGTGTAAAATCAGTATTTCAAAAAGTATACATTAAAACATTCTAGTGCACCTTTTGCCCTATGTTTAGGACATTAATCAAATATCCATGATCATTATCTATAGTATTACTGTTGCATTTATTCTTCACTGCCATATAATTCTTTCTACTCCAAAGTTTTCTCCACACTGCCACCTTTCTGAATGTAAAATACTTTATCTGTAAGAAAAAATAAACATTTTGGAAGGCTTGACAATCCTCAGAGTGTCTACTCAAAACATTGGTGTTCTTTCATTTTCAGATATCATAGGTGTGTTCTCCAATTCTATCCCTTAATATCCTAGTAGTTTTCCCAGTCTAAAACACTGGACGTGACACATATGTCACTACATAAACAAGCCCAGTGGTGATGCAATCAAAATGACCTCGACATTGTGCAGGATGGGAGGAAAGAAAGGACTGATCTGTCAGTGGAAGGGAATGATTGTTATGCAAAGCAAGGGCAAAAAAATGACATTTCTATGTTACGATTTCATTACCTGAATCTGCTTGAAATGGCCTTGACTGCTCAGTTCACCAGTATCCCTATGAGAGCTAAAAATGCAAGTGGATGTAAAATGAACACAAGTTTTGTCTTTATAAGAAGTGTATTAATCATGAAGGAATACATAATGATGTTATGTTATTTTTTTTCTCTTTATAAGAAATGAGGAGTGACTGTTTAGGCTGACTGTATCACTCACAGTCTTGTTTATTTATTTTTTTATTGATGTTTGTTTACCTGGAAAGCCCGATTGCATAGGAGCCCATTTTCAGTGGAGGCCTGGACAGAAAAGCTCCAAAGTATTACAAAACATTTTAAGAATAATAATTATACAGTCGTTAAAAATAATATAAATACTAAAACAGTTTATATCCAAATTAGACATAATATGAAAACATAAGAGTAGATACAATTTATATGACAATGATTTAACAGTTGGAGAACTTTTATCCTGTTGTAGAGAAATTAAAGGTAAGTTAGTAAAACAGAAACAAGAGTTGCAATATGATGTGAAAGAAAAGCAGGCTAATAGTATAGAGAGAAAGCTGGGGAAATAAATTGATATTAGTAAATAAGGAGTGAAGAAGGGAGAGTAAGGAGATGTAAGGTATGAATATGTATTTGTCCACATTTATGGATATAGTTTATCCTAGTGTTGAACAAGAACACAGCCATCTTTGGCAGGAAGTCTTTCAGAATGGTTTTGAAAGATGGGAGGGAGGGTATTGACCTGATGGATACAGATAAGGAGTTCCAGGCCTTAGCAGCATGGTACGAGAACATACAATGCTCAGCAGATTTGGTAGGTTTGTGGAAAAATGTGTTTTTGGTCATTGGATCATAATGACTGACTAGGAATATAGTTGTGTAGAACATTATTTAGTGCAGGGCAAACAGATGGATTCTGGATAATTTTATAGGTGTATTAAACACCTGCAACTTCCAAAACAGTACCAATTCAAAAAGCAAACATCTAGGAGCCAAGTTTAACAATCTGCTGTAAACTTTATTATCAGATGCTTCTTTCATATTCAAAGAATGATTTTTTAGCATCAGAGTAGAGCAAAGATACAACTAACACCACTTAATTCACTGCCTTCAGAGAGAGAATGTAAAGGTTCCTTTGCTTGTGGGCACTGCAAAGTATGCAGCAAGATTAAAAATCTATCAGGCATTAAGATCGATGGGAAAGATTTTCTTTTCTTTTGATAAACTTGCGAGTCTTGTGGGGTGGTTTACATATTAGGTTGTGGATGTAACCCTAAGAAATGGTATATAGGACAAACAAAAAGAAAGGTAAAACATGTGTTTTAGAACATTTGGGAAACATAAGGAAAATAAAATTTGAAAGCCCAGTGGCAGAACACTTTTACCTAGTTCACAACGGTTCAGATGATAGTTTCTTTTTCAGTGTGCTAGCTAGACCACAGTTAGTTGGGGGGGGGGGGGGGATTTTGTTCAGAAATTATTAGGACTGGAAAGTAGGTTTATCTTAAATTATAGGACAGTGCAATAAATATAATTAAATTTGGAGATTAATTTAAACTTTAGGAAGATACATTAACAATTTTGTATATGAATTTTTGCAGTGAAAATATTTATTATATAACATTTAAGATCTATCAAATGGTAAGCATTTTATTAAAAGATTTTGTGTGTCGATGTTTTTGTATTTAGAATGGTTAATAGCAAGCACTGTATCTTTACAAGGGTTTTTTGGTCACATGATCAAATTCAAAACTTTAGTTGTTAAGTAACTATTAATTAAGTTGGAATTAAGTGGGTTAGTTGTATGAGGCTGTGCTTTGATGCTAAAAAAAAACATTCCTTGAAGGTGAAAGGCCGAGGTACCAGAAACATCTGATAATAAAGTTTACAGCAGATAGTTAAACTTGGCTCTCAGATGTTTTTTTTTTTTTTTTTTTTAATTTTATTTTACAGGTGGTAAGAAGATGTGTATATGTTAGCTGATGGGGGTGGCTCTAACTAATTTAGGCATCTTAGTGCTATACATTGGTGAGTTCTGAAAGGGGTATTTGCTGCAAATTTAGCAACTTTGTTACAGCATTGCTCAAATTTAGATTTTTGTGATGCCTGAAGATTAGTAAGGATGCGCGCACCATACAGAAGTGTGGGGAGGAGATAAGTAGTGGCAAGTGTAGCTTTAGTTATGTCACTGAGAAAGTTTTTGGCTCTGTAAAAAAAATCCCTGCTTTTTGATGAGTTTTACTTATGCAATTTTGTATATGCAGGACGATTTTAAGATTATCATCCACTATCATCCCTAATAATTTGCTATGAAAAGTGACTTCAATGGTTGTATTGTCAAGAGAGAGGACTTTAATTTTATTTTTTCATGGAAGAAGGATTTGAGGAAGAAAAGTTGCAGTTTGTGTTTTTAGGGTTGAGCATGAGTTATGAGTTACAAAGCTATGTTTCAATTGCTTTTAAAGCTTCCTGAGTAATTTTTTGGAGATGTGCCAAGTTGTCAGTTATGCAAATGAGTGTGGAGTCATCTGCATACTGTATTAGGGAGGCCTATTATGTGGATGTGTTGAGGGTGTTAGTGAGAACAATAAAGGGGAGGGGACCAAGGCTAGAGCCTTGCGGTACACTGGTGGTAACTAGGAGGTATGGAGAGAGGGTGGACAGCCATTTTTACTGACTGATACTTATTGGATAGCTTTTGAACCATCGAAGGGTGAGCTGAGAGAGACCTAATGAGGGCATTTTGAAGTAGAAGTTTGCAGTGACAAACTGTGTTAAAGGCTTTTCACAAGTCTCTAGTTTGCTAATATATGTAGCTTTATTGACATTATCTATATATGTTAGAAGTACAGTGTTAGCATTATGGCAAGGATGGAAGCCATGTTGCATGGAGTGCATGAGTTCTTCCTGCAGGAGATAATTTAGGAATTGTTTTTAAATATATTTTTTTAAATATTTTGGTGAGGGGGATAAAATTGCTATATGTCTAAAGCTAGTAATATTTGCCAAATTACCTCCTTTGTGCAGAGGGATAATGTGTGACTTTTTCCAGAGAAAGGGAACATGGGATCCCTGGAATAACCTATTTATAAATATTGAGAGAAGGTAGGGAATGCTATCTGCTGCTATTTTAAGGTACTCACTTGGAAGGTCATCAACTGAAGTAGAGCCTGGTTTGAATTTAAAAGTAGTTTTATATTGGATGTGGGCACAGATTTGAAGGTAAAAGTAGATGTGGTGATACATGGTTGCTGGGCATGGTTAGAATTACATTTTGAGGAATTCTTGGTTACAGATGCTATACTATATATGAAATAAGAGTTAAAATGTATTGAGGTTCCAAGGGATGAATTACTGGGAGAGTAGTTAGAGTTGAATTTATAGCCGGGATACAAGCTTTCTTTAATGGCTGTCCACAATTTTTTAGGGATGTGTTTACTGTTATTCTGAAGGTTATTATAGTATATTTTTTGTCTTCATTAATTTGCTTTTTTGTATGATTGCAAGGAATTCTGAAGTTTTCAAAATATTGCAGTGTTTTATATTTTTTGCTATTCTTTACATGCTTTTTCTCTGTCCTGCATTAGCATTCTTCACTTTTTGGATAGCCAAACTGCATTATTTGTTTTTAAGTCTCTTCCTTCTAGGAAGTGCAAAGCTACTTAAAATATTCAGTTGTATTGAATTAATTTATAGCATCATCTAAGGGAAGGATTTTTAGGAAGCTCCAGTTAATAGATGATGGGTTAGTAATGAACATTTCTGGGTTAAGTTTTGGAAAGATTGCACGTTGTTTTTTAAACCTTCTGTTTAAGTGGATGTGTGAGATGTCTGGTTGTATAGACTAGGAGATGATCACTGAGACCGTCAGACATTGTACTTGAGGTGGTGTATTTGCTAGGGTCTGATACCAGGATCTAGTCTAATAGGGAATTTGATGCCCTGCTACATTGTGTGGGGCTATTAATTAGTTGTCTGAAACCAAATAAGTTCACATTTGAGTTAAGAGTTTCTGTCCAACCAATGGACATTGACATCACCTAGTAGTATTATTTCTTGTGGAATTTTTATGGATATCCAATATAGGATATCTTCCGGTATAGCTGTATTATCACCAGGAGGGATATAAAGGACAGTAATACATATTTGTTTATGGTTGTTTAATTTCAGTAAAGTGATAAGCTCTGCTGAATTTAATTTTGGTACTGGTTTGTTGTAAGGGGGATGTGGTAGTTTTTGGGAAATATTAAAGCAATACCACCGGCTTTTCTCATTATATGGTCATTATGGAAGGTATTATAGCTAGGAGTTGTAGTTTCAGAGTCACTTATGCTGGGTTTAAGCCAAGTTTCAGTGAAAATATCAGGTTTATGTTAGGTAATGCTGGCATATGTAGTTCAGCAATTTTATTTCTTATGCTTCTAACATTTATGGCAGCAAAGGTTAGATTACTCGGGTTGGGGATTGACTGTTGTAGGGTTACAGTAGTGTGTGGAAGAGAATTGTCTAGATGTTCATTGTGATAGGTGGGGCCAGGATTAGGGTGAATGCCTCCTACTAGAAGGATTTTAGTATATTGGGGAATTATTAATACCTGCTTTTCAGAAAACATTTTTTCACCTAATTTTGCTTCAGTTTGAGTTGAAATGGAGTTAATCACTCTATATTTGGAAAAAAAGGTGAGAAGCTTCATTAAACAGGTTTGGTGTGATTTTTGGAGAGTGTAGGGCAGAAGTATGACTAGATGGTTGAGACAGATTTGGAGGGACGTTTAGTTCTATTATAGAGTCATGGTGGGATGAAAGATGGCTCAAAGTATGAAAAGGCTAGAGGATAAGCTGAGTAGCAGCATGATTAAGTAAAGGGGCCTGTTATAGCTGGCAGGCAGTGGGGAAACAGGGATCATGATGGAAAAAGACCCTCAGGTCAAAGTATAACCGAGAGTAATCAGGTTCTAAACAAAAGAAAGCAATTAGCAAAGAAGTGCCAAGCAGAATAGGTTTTCTTTTATTTCATGAATGCAGAAACCTGTAAGCTAGGAAGACTTGTGTACGTGGACAGTAATTTGATTCTAATGTTTCACGAAGAAGGAATCAAGTATTTACGGCATGTGAAAAATGTTCAGTTGATGTTGCAGGTGTTTTGATATTATGGAAACTTAGATTTTTGTGTTGACATATGCATGTGTAGATTTTAGTACTTTGGTTCGTCTGCCTGTGGTGTTCAGCAGGGCATCCTTTCAAACCTTCATTTTAATAATAACCAGAATGCTAGTACAGTTATAATGATACATGATCCAGTTCTTTTGTTCCGTGATGAGGACTGTCAGCTGCACCGTGATAACTTAAATTAAAAAGATGCTATAAACTGATGTGAGCAGTCACCTTGATATGATTGGAGCCCCGCAGGACTACAGGATGCGTTTGGATTTCAGTTGCTATTAAACTATATATTTGCCAGTAATCACAGAACTGGAGCACCACAATTCCCCAGGGATCATAATTTAAAGCCTGTGTTGCTAACAGGTGACCATCTAGTTAGCCTCAGGCACAAGTATATTCAGTGAATGACTTTGGTGGCATCAGCTTTTAGTAAATGTCCTACATCAAAAGATTAGCATTTACAGTGTTGAAAGTAGTCTCTTAAAATGACATTAAGATGGCATTTGCCATTATTTTTCAACAGAAACTGACAACATAACATAACAGGACTTCAAAATGGGCTGTCTGTCACCAGTCAGATTTAGGTCAAATATTTTTATTCTGTCAAAAAATAAGATGTAAATAGGAACTTTCTTCATTTGCTTCACAAACTTGTTTCATTTCCTGGAAAACATTTTTGATTTTTATTTATTTGTGTTTTGTTTATCTCGTTGCTCAGTAGAATAGTGCCTCTTTTCATGAAGGCCTGGATAAAAAGCTTCTGAAACAAATGAGCAGTACTGTGGACATTATATTATTGTTACACGCTTTGCAGATCATCTACTGGTGGTGCATAGCTAAAGATTATCCACAGGTTTTATGTTTTTCCTAGATTTCACTTCCTGTCTAAAATGAGTCTAAAAGCCTTTCCATGTGTAGGTGAAGCATTTATGTAAAATGAAATGAGTATTTTACTATCTTTGCCCTACAGTTATTGTGTTTATAGAAGCCTCATCATTTCTTAATAAAGCAAATGGGTACAGCTTACTGCAAAACATGGATAGGCAGTATGACTAGGTCTGACAAGGGTGCACATTACTGTATTATCACTAGACTTTGCAGGGGTGCACATTACTGTATTATCACTAGACCTTGCAGGGGTGCACATTACTGTATTATCACTAGACCTTGCAGGGGTGCACATTACTGTATTATCACTAGACCTTGCAGGGGTGCACATTACTGTATTATCACTAGACCTTGCAGGGTGCACATTACTGTATTATCACTAGACCTTGCAGGGGTGCACATTACTGTATTATCACTAGACCTTGCAGGGGTGCACATTACTGTATTATCACTAGACCTTGCAGGGGTGCGCATTACTGTATTATCACTAGACCTTGCAGGGGTGCACATTACTGTATTATCACTAGACCTTGCAGGGGTGCACATTACTGTATTATCACTAGACCTTGCAGGGGTGCACATTACTGTATTATCACTAGACCTTGCAGGGGTGCACATTACTGTAGTATGACTAGACCGTGCAGGGGTGCACATTACTGTATTATCACTAGACCTTGCAGGGGTGCACATTACTGTATTATCACTAGACCTTGCAGGGGTGCGCATTACTGTATTATCACTAGACCTTGCAGGGGTGCACATTACTGTATTATCACTAGACCTTGCAGGAGTGCACATTACTGTATTATCACTAGACCTTGCAGGGGTGCACATTACTGTATTATCACTAGACCTTGCAGGGGTTCACATTACTGTAGTATGACTAGACCGTGCAGGGGTGCACATTACTGTATTATCACTAGACCTTGCAGGGGTGCACATTACTGTATTATCACTAGACCTTGCAGGGGTGCACATTACTGTATTATCACTAGACCTTGCAGGGGTGCACATTACTGTAGTATGACTAGACCGTGCAGGGGTGCACATTACTGTAGTATGATTAGACCCTGCAGGGGTGCACATTACGGTAGTATGATTAGACCTTGCAGGGATGCACATTACTGCAGTATGATTAGACCTTGCAGGGATGCACATTACTGCAGTTTGACTAGACCTAGCAGGGGTGCTCATTGCTATATGATTGAACCTGGCATGGGTGAATATTATTGTTGTATGATTGGACTTTGTGGGAATGCATATTTCTAAAGTATAACTAGACCTTGCAGGGGTGCACATTACTGTAGTATGACTGGACCTGGCAGGAGTACAAATTGCTCTAGTATGACTGGGTCTGGCTGGGGTGTACATTACTGCAGTATGATTGGACATGATAGGGGTGCACATTACAGTAGTATGATTGGACCTGGTAGGGGTACACATTGGTATACGACTGGAACTGACAGGTCTACTCATTACTGCAGTTTGATTGGACCTGAACAGTGTGCACATTGCTACAGTATGACTGGAGCTGGTAGGGGTGCACATTGCTGCAGTATGTCCAGACTGTGAAGATACACATTGCTACAATATAAAAACAAACCACTGGCACAGATCTACAATATAGTTTATTCTCTAGCGCCTCAGTCAAAGACCTTCAAGGAGTAATAAAACCCATCAAAAAAACAGTTCCTTATATACAAACTCAATAAGGCAATTATCCCATTATACAATTAAATAAAATAGCTCTAATTAACCTCACAGTTCAAACCTGTGGGAATTAGGGTATTATACTTTAAAATAAAAACAGATTCTTTGTAGAGAAGATGGTGTTTGCTACAGTATGACTGGATCTGGTGTGTGGGGGGTGCATATTACTGCAGTATGACCATGCCGTAATGGTGCACATTACTGCAGTATTATTGGATATGATAGGGGTGCACATTGCAGGAATGCACATTGCTGCAGTGTAACTAGATCTGGTAGGGGGTACATATTACATTAGCATGGCTGGATCTATCAGAGATGAAAATTACTGCTATATGATTGGACCTGGTAAGGGTACACATGACTGCAGTATCAATGGACCTGATGGAGGTGCACATTGCTATAGTATGATTGGACATGGCAGGGGTGCACATTACTTTAGTATGACTGGAGCTGACAGGAGTGCACACTATTGCAGTATGACCAGATACTGAAGGTGTAGCTTTACTGCAGTATGACTGGAACTGACAGGTGTGCACATTGCTACATTTTGCCTGGATCTGGTAAGGGAGGGGCTGCATATTACTTTAGTATGTACCATCATGATACGCATTGCTACAGTATTATTGGATGTGATAGGGGTGCACATTACTGGACTTTTCAGGAGTGTGCACTATTGCAGTATGACCAGATATTGAAGGTGTAGCTTTACTGCAGTATGACTACACCTGGCAGGGGTGCACATTGCTATATGACTGGACCTGGCAGGGGTGCACATTGCTGTAGTATGACTGGATCTGGCATGAGTGTATATTATTATAGTATGTTTGGACATGGTAAGGGTGCACACTTGCTGCAGTATGACTGGATCTGGCTGGAGTGTACATTTCTGCAGTATGCTTGGACATGGGCGGGGTGCACATTGCCGCAGAATGACTGGACCTTTCAGGAGTGCACACTATTGCAGCATGATCAGACGTTGAAGGTGCAGTTTTACTGCAGTATGACCAGACCTGGCAGGGGTGCACATTACTGTGGTAACATTTGACCTAGCAGGAGTGCACATTGCTCCTTTCTGGCTCTTTCACTTTAATGCAAGGTTTCTGAAGTGGTGACTTTGCTGTGGCCTGAGTAGGCCTGGTATGAGAGTGAACCCATTCTTCAGTGGATGCCTTCCTGCTTTCTTGTGAACACAGTCTTGTATGAGACACAGAAGAGGCTACAGCAGACACTACAGTAAACAAGATGTTTGTAACAGATGAAGTTCAGAAATTTATACTGCTGTATTATTGTATATAAGCAGAATGGTTTCTGTATAGAATGCATTTATAATACTTTATGGTTTGATTTTTTTCATCTTACTGCAAAGTTTTGGGGTTGTTTTTTCTTTAGTTAGAATATCACCTTCAAGAGCCAGGCCAGCACTTTCAAAATAATTGTGAATGTGTGGATAAAAGAATCCAGTTCTGTGTTGAAACGCAGTTTTGAAGGTTTCTGTATGTCAGCTAAATGCAGCACTGTCTGTTCATTTTCTGAGTCTGTCTTTGAACCCATAACCTGATTATCTCCTTCTTTATCTTGCCTCACTGATGCTACTGTACAGTCATTCATGGATAGGCTGTAGGTATTTTAATTTACTGTGAACATTTTGCCATTGCCTACATTTTGTGTTCTGTCACAGTGGAAATTGTTGTGTACCCATGTAATTATCGATTTGCATTATGTGTTCTGTCACAGTGGAAATTGTTGTGTACCCATGTAATTATCGATGACCTTTGGTTGTACCATCTCTTACTGACCTATGGGCTGTACCATCTCTTACTGATCCATGCATCACTCTTAGCATAGTAATATTGAATAACATATAGTGCAGCTGGTAGTAGACAGCCATTGAGCTACATTTTCATTCAGTGATAAACCATGACGTAAATAGCCGAACATTTGTGGCAATCATCTTGTGTAGCCTTTACCTGTTGTCTGACTTTTTGGGGGAATATGCTTTTATGTTAATTTTACCAGACTGGTCATGTCAGGACTTGT
This sequence comes from Protopterus annectens, assembly GCF_019279795.1. NCBI lineage: Eukaryota > Metazoa > Chordata > Ceratodontiformes > Protopteridae > Protopterus > Protopterus annectens. Next base: position 92,664,098 of record NC_056747.1, read on the forward strand.
TTAATGCAGCATCTCTTTTCCTGGGAAGTATTTCAACTTTGTTGGTTCTTTTTCTGATATGCCGAAGAATCGCTGTAAGCAGCTATGCTTGAAAGTAAACAAGTGTTTCTTCTTAAATAATAATGAAAAATGAAACCCAGGTGTGTGTAAGAACAGATTAAGTTAATCACAAATAATAATTTTTTTTCTGGATGATGCTAACCATTACAAGGCCAGTTAAAAATAGAAAGAAAAAACATGTTTATGTGTTCTTAAATCACACAAGGTTTTTACAGCTGTGGCCAGTCATTACAAAGAAGTCTGTAGCAACAAACATTGGTTAGAAATCACTGCCTCATCTTTTTTACTAGTGCTGTTTTAGTCATTACCTAAGTTATAGTTTTTATGCAGCTTTTTGTTATATTTAACTCTGCTGACTGCTTCCTTTCTTTTAATTTTGGCTTTGGCTTCCAATGTCCACAACAGACCAACAGACCTCATCTCAAAAGCTTCACATTGGCCCGTTTATTTCTCCTTGGGTGAGTTTTGACTACCTCCCATCCACACTGGCCCATAGACAGGTAACAGTTTTAAATTCTGAGACTGATAAATAAAAGTTGTTGTGCAATCAGACTGAGTGTTAAAAACAGGGATGTACGTACACTACGCCCAACACAGCTGTACCTCAGTGTAGCCCTTTATATTTTGAGGTGCATCACGCTTGGAGATAATATAAACAGTTTCCCCCAACTCCCCTGCACATTAGGGATGCAAAGGATTTTCTACAAAAAAATAACTTTAAAGCAGAACAGCGATTGTCCACATTCACTGTTCTCCTTTCGTTATATAGCTTGTTTTTCATAATTCCAGGATTTGCAGTTTTGGATCTCAAAATTACAATGGGGAGATTACAGACATTCCTGTTTTGTTTAGAGAAAATGCTTCTGTAGGTTTTCTGCTGTCTGCAGTTTGGCAACAGAAGGGGGCAGTGAACCCATGTGGACAGAGACAATATGTAACCAGGTATTAGTGAAAACCTAACTGATGAATTACCATGAAGATTAATTACAAGCTGCTCTCAACTGTGCTACTATAAAGTGAATGAATTAAATTGTGGGTTTCAATTTTAAAGAATGTCGGAAAAATTGTGAAAAATGTAGAAAACCATAGTCACACTCCATATTTACAAGCCAAATGTGAAATTAACTGTTACAATGCTATAAGTAAAATACAGTTGTGTGCCCGCTGCTGTCCTTAGTGCAGCAGACCTAAACCCAAGTGAAGCAAAGGTACTGCACAAATACAGTCCAGCTAATGGAGCATGATCCAAGCACATGCAGTACACTGCAGCTCAACACTAACATAGCGCCACCTAACATGTATGAACCTGCCTAAAGGGGAATGCACCAATCAGCAACAAGGGAGCAACAGACAGCCAATAGTAAGAAAAAAATCAGGACAAATCAGTAACAGTTAACCCTGGTGTTTGGTTCAAACCTAGATGAAACTATGGCAAGTGGCAACAAAATCCCATTAGAGTGGCAGGTCCGAATCCAAGTGAAACAAGGGCAATATACATATAAAATCTATTTAATGTGGCAGGACCCCAACAAGTTTACTGACTTACAATACAAGCTTATGAGCTATTCGATGGACAAGGATGTTAGTAAAGGACAGCATTTTTATAATCTTCTACTGGTGAATACAAGATTTGCTGAAAATAGTCTGCCAAAAACAGGTTATTTTTTGTAATTTTTGCTAATTTTGAAGCTTGATCTTTTCATTTGAAGGAGGGATGAATATGATTCAAATCTATTACACTAAAATGAAAACTGGATACAATTTTGTTTTTTAGTGAACTATGTTATTAGGTACTGTCTCGATTCATCCTTTCTCATTACACATTTAGTCCCCATGTAAAAAATAACTGAAAAGATCACTCACAAAATGGCACAGAGTCTCTGCGATTTCCAAACCCAAGTTTGTGTCCAAAATAAGTCAGGAGTATCAGACCATTGTTAAAGTACAATAAAGTGGAATCCCACATTTCTTGACTCTGTATTTAGTCATTATTTCCAATTATTTGGCTAAAAAAATGAAAAATAAAATAATTGTGAGGATGTTACTGTAATTTACTTAGATGCATTGCTGTATGAGTAAAGTATGTAGTTTACCGCTGAATAGGCAGTAGAAATATGCTGCAGATTAATTTGTTTTGATTCTGTATGCTGCTCAATCAGACACAGGACTCATCATGATGGCCCCAAGAAACATTAGATAATTTACCTGTCTGTTACCATTTCTATATAAACCATAGAAATAACTTGATTAAGGTAGCTTCCTCATGCCCCAGGGAAAAATGCAGATTACATTTTCATCTCAGAAAGGTATTGTTAGGAAGCTGCAGAAATATAATGGGGAGAGAAAACAAGGAAAAAGTCAAGGCCATTTCTTAGGGAAGAAAAGATGCCCATATTTTTTTTTTAAATGTGTTAGAGGACAGGGAAAATACAACATGAACAATAAAACATATTATCTAAATACTAATACATAACACAAAAAAATGGGCTAAACAAGTTAGTAAAATATCAGTATTATTAATCTATCAGTTTTTTCCTATTGCATCACAAAATACTGAAAATATTTCGTTTTATTTACATACAAACCCCACAGCAGTTAGTTTATTCAACTAAAATATTTATCTGCTTATTTTTTCATGCAAAGATCTAGTTAAAAATATTATTATGCTACTAATGGTTACTATACAATTGTTTCTTCAACAGGACCTAAGCATATTTCTCTTATGTAAACGTGCACATCACTGCAGGCTTAGTTTTGCATAATACTTTTTTATTGTTTCTGACGATAAAAGAATGGTACCCTATAATCTTCTTTCCTGATTACACACACACACACACACACACACACACACACACACACACACATATATATATATATATATATGTGTGTGTGTGTGTGTGTGTGTGTGTGTGTGTATAGGTTTACTATCAAAATCGTGAATGACAGAACGAATTCCATTCATTTGCGCAACTCACAATGCCAAAAAAAGCAGAGGAAGAAGGTCAGTATGTCGAATGTAATGCCGATTATTAGAATTCTGCATTATTTGACATACTACTTCCCCTGCACTTTTGACAACAGTAACTGAAGTTTTAGTTTTCAGCAGTATGAACATACTGCACAACAGTGAACTGAAAGTTTTTGCAGGTCGGTAAGCCCCCCCCACCCCCCTGCAAATTATATATTCCAACTCCTAGATTGCACTACAGTGGGGAAGAGCGTAAACGTCCCAGATCTGCACTGTACTACTAACTCTACTACTAAGGTTGACAACATATGTGCGAATGCACAGTGCATTTGCTGAGCCGGAGATGCGAAAACATGGAGGTTCAAAAACACAGGAACCAGCCAGATGTTATGTGTGTGTGTGTGTGTGTGTGTGTGTGTGTGTGTGTGTGTGTGTGTGTGTCTGTGTCTTTTTTTCATCATATAGCTTTTTATAACCTTAGGTTAAACCCAAAAATATCCACAGAGTCTAGTATTCGAGTGCAGTTACCAAAGTAAATACATAAATAAATCATCAAACATGAGAGGCATATGAAGTTGTAGACACACTGAATGGCAGAGCAGTGCACTACACATGTTATTGCACAGTAATATTACTTTTAGTTATCTACGTCTGGGGTATTAGCATACACCTGTGTGGGACCTTTTGGCCTTAACTAGGCTTAACCTTTGTGTGGAAAAGTTAACCTGCTAAGACACTGTCGCATCTGTTTGATGTCTTCAAAATCTGTGGGGTGTTTTCTTAGAATCTAGTTGGTTACATTAAAAACCGTGTCATTAAAGAGAATTAGTACAGTAATACAGAATGACTGTTTGAAAAAATGATTGATTACGCTTTAGATTATACATTATAGCCTACATGAAATGCCAAAGTCACTGGCATTTGTTCATCTGACTGCTCTGATTATAAATGGTTGCAACAATACTTTGTACATTTTACTGTAAACATTATCCTTTGACATTTGATAGTGACATGTATTTGCACACTTTGTCAATAAAACAGTAAAAAAAGCACATTAAATCCATAAGTTGTTTTCCTCCCAGTCACATGTGATAAATAGGGAACAATGAATTTAACTGTTTATATTTTACCATTTGACTCTGAGTGATAGTTTTAATAGATACAGTGATGAACCCCTCACTTGCCAGTAAGCATGGTTCCTTGGCTTATGTCTCTTTACTTGACGTCAGTTCATCTGACTTCACCTACATTTAAATGTAGTCCCTTTGCAGCTGGAGTGAAGACTTAATGAAATGAGGCCTAGCTATCAGTGCTGTGTATAAGGTATCATGACAACAGGCAGTCTTCTCCACCTAGCCAGTGAGGTGTTCCATCCTCTTTAGCGCTAGTTCAATGATTAAAAAAAAAAAACAACTCTTTTCATGGTACCCATAGAAGAAAGAATGGAGATCTAGAAATACTGACAATATCTAGTAATAATTATTTTTTTAACCTATACCATATGCTGGTAGCGGTTCTGTGTAATAACTGTGTCTGATGTGTTCATCTTTGGGGCCTACATCTAACCTGAGACATGTTAATAGATGCTGCTCTTCAATTAAAACAATTATCCCAAGAAAATACTCACTACCTGGTGCAAAGAGACTACTACTGCTGTCAAGGCCAGTCTGTGATCAAATATAAAAATCCAAAGATTTTATTTTTGTAGCTGTTTATACTGGGGTAGAGAAGTAAAAAACTAAGGTATTTAAAAAAAATGTATATCTGTTAGACTGATGCAGTTTCCATAGATTTATTTCTTCACTTTTTTGACCAGCTTTGTCCCCCTAAGCCAATGTGTTATTTTCAGGGCAGACTCAAAGTGGTATTCATACTGACTCAGTGAAATTTGGCCATGGCAGTGGCCCCAATTATTTTATCAATAAGTGGGGTGGGATTGTTTACATCCACCTGAGCTAATACCAACTCAATTAGATGTGACCTCAGTTTAACATCTCATCTGAACGCTGACACAACTCAGGAGTGCATCACCCCCTTATGCTACACTCTAACATCAGTACTGTTAAATAAATCTGAGTACCTAGTGTAGGAATAGAACCCACAGCCTTCTGATCTTTCAGCATGAAAGGTGAGTGTGCAATCTGTTGAGCTACTGACAATGAGAAATATGAAAAGGCCAGCCTCTAGTGAGCTTTAGTGAGGCTCGTAAGGTGGCTGATAGGTGTAAATACAATTGTTTGTCCTTTCAGAATTTATGTTCTGCTGGAAGGATATGGGGATAACTTACATATTTGAGGGAGTGATGTAAGAAAGGCAGAAGAAGAAGAAAATGGTCAGTGATAGCCACACTCAAGCTTAGTCCTTTAGTGCAGCTTTAAAGGACAGCATCAGAGACCAATAGAAGGTTAGGGGTAGGGTTTGTATGGTTATATAATTACGAGTGTAGACTTAAGAGATGATTGGGCCATTTTTTGCCACATAGGTAATGACATGATTGGTTTACTATTAAAATGCTGAAATGCAAAATTATTTATGTTTGGGAAGGCGAAATAACTAATCGAAACTCAAAATGTACAAAATGTCACAATATTGAATCAGCTGAACAAATTCAGCAGATTCTACATTGTTTCTGAACAGATTATGTGATACCTGTATAGGAGCTCAGGTAAAGGAAACTCCTATACCTAACATCACATTTTTGCAGGTAGGCAAGCCCCCCCCCTGCACCCCCCACACACACACCCTGCTAACTATATATTCCAACTCCGAGACTGCACTATGCTGAGGATGAATTTCCCACATCGCAATGTACCCCAGCCTCTGTACAGTACTTCGAGTTTATTATATAAGCTTTCACATACGGGAATGTTTGGCAAGATGGAAATTTGAGCATCCATGTTTCGAGTTTCCATCTGCGAACATTCCGTGTTCCATCTTTTAATAGTAAACCAGCATGATTACATTTGCCGTACTATGTTCCACTGTGGTAGCCATGCAGAGAAAAGAGAGAGAATTTTTTTGGTCTTCTTGCCTTCTATTCTCTTGACAGAAAAGCGAGTTAATTAAACTGTTAGAGATTATGAAATGAACAATTAAAAAAGATGATGAAAGCTGAGGATAGGGATATGAAGAGAGAGAGAGAGAGAGAGTTAGAAAAGCATGCATACATTATAAATAAAATATGTGACATTGTAAAGATGCTGCAGTTTTGGGGTATGTAGAAAGGGTGACATGAGGCAAAAAAGAGATCGGAAGAAGAGAGGAACAGAGGTATCAGCTGTAAGGATGACATTTCAAGGCTGTTCGGGGGTTACTGATCCATGCTGAGGATGGTGAGACCTTTAAGCACATGTCCAAAGTTCAATTGAGGGGATTTAAGGGTGCATTGGATAATAGTGTAAAAATACCTGCCTAGGGTCTACCTGTTAACATTCAGGCAGACTTTTCATCTTAATCTGTTTGTCCATGCAAATGTGATAAAAGAGGATATTAAAATCCAAATAATATAAATATAAAAAGGCTGTGTCCAAAAAATGATATGCTTTAGCTTACTTATAATTCAGTGTTTTTATTGCACCATTGCACAGGTGTTTTCACGTTGCATACAACCAAGGATTCAAATAATAAAAGCCAGCAAAAGGCTGCTTTTCCGTGTTTAATACAAATCAAAGAAGAACACACATAAAACTCTAGCTCCTCGGCTCTGTAACCTTCAAGAAGTATAAACTTATAAGCCATGAGCTCTCTCTCTCTCTCTCTCTCTCTATATATATATATATATATATATATATATATAAAATAAAATAATTATCTAATTAAATAATGAATTAGCAGATAATTAAATCAGATGCCTCCAGTTACATTCAGCATTAAGAGCCCAAGCCATTAAAGTACTATACTTAAAATAAAAACAGACTCTTTATAGAGTCTTTATAGAGAGCTTATTTTTTAAATACTGTATCATCAGAATATTTTGAATATATTTGTTCCAGAATGCTAGCTTGCAAAGCAGAAGGATCACCTTCAGGACATTACTTAAAATGCAGAGAAAATGGCCTATCACAGTTAAGTTTTTTAGTATGTCTTATATATATTCCTACAGTGTAAGTTTGAATACTCTCTTAGTTTCCGCTACATAAAATAAGTCACGTGGACATTTAAGTATGTACATCACTCCTTCTGTATGACAAGTATATCTATCAGTAGGTACAAACCCAACACCATCGATCTTAAAAAAAAATGTCTGAACAATACAACTCAAACAGCCCCCACAGGGGAAGGCACCTGAAGTAGCAAGGGTCCCATAGGAATACTTATTCGGTACCTGAAAATTACTCTGCACTAACGTATCTTTTACATTTTTGCCACTTTTACAAGATATATAAGGAAAAGGACACAACAGGGTGGAAAAATGACGATGCTGCAACAAAAAAATGCCAGTAATATTTAACCAGTTCTATCAATTTCTCACTAAATAATGTGTAAGTAGAAACAAAATAAATGCTCTGTCTATGAAGGGAAGGTATACTACACTTTCTGTTTTTTTCTATTTTTCTCATGGGCTTGAACCTGGTGGCCACATTAGTAACAGTTTTCCCCTTAACTTGAAGTAAGGCATTCTCTATAATAGACTTGTCATACCCCCTAAAGGGAAACATTTTAACAGTAAACCTAATTTCTGTCATAAAATCTAATTCAATATTATATAAACTTCTCAACTGTAAAAATTCACCATAACATAATGATGACAAGTGTGTGTGTGTGTGTGTGTGTGTGTGTGGGGGGGACAACAGCTCATACCATGTAAAAATTGCCCACCGTCTTCAGACTTTCTATGTATGGAAGTTAGAACTTCTCCATTGTCACACCCTTTTAGTTTTGCATCCAAATATACAATAATATTCCCCCCACTTCGGTTCATCAAAAGAGAGACCAAATGTATTTTTCCCTAGATCTCTAACAAAATCAGAGAGCTGGTCTTGGCCACCTTGACAAACAAAAAATCAAATCATCAATATAATGAAAATGCATTACTTATACACTACTTATTTAAAAATATATGCTTGTAAATATATTCAATTTCAAACAGTCCCATTAGCAAATTAGCATACATGAGGCAAACAGTGTTACAGGGAATGCCTTACTTTGCGTTTTCTCAAAGCATTTGTTTTGTAATTCCCTGCTGTTGTTTCCATGAATTAAACATAGTGATTATTTTTACTACCTATGCTGCTTATAGAATTTTTATACAGGAACCTAAGCAGGAAGAGGACAGATTACATCCTCCCAGTGTATGTTTTTCAATTTGATGCGCTTCCCTTGTGTTCATTTATACCGATGCTTCTTTAAATGTGCAATGAAGGCAGAAGTGCGTAAAAAAAGCTATCGAATAAATGACTGAGTAACTATATAATGGGCTAAATATCTGGTTTAAAAAGTCCTGCAGGAAAAAATGTCAGGTAAACTTAATGAAATAGTAACAGACTTTGCTGATTAACTCCCTTCATTTTACTATCCAGCGTTATTCCAGTGGGCCAAAGGCTTGGTTGTAAACCAGACCCATAATTTTAGATGTGCTTAATGATGATGTTATATTAGAAAAGGAACAGGAGTGGTGTTGTTGGGTGGGAGTTAATATGTGTGCTTGTAAAATTGGGTACTCTGGTGAGGGATTTCATTTCTGCTTTTACTTTTCTGGCCTAGAGACAGTCTTACTAAATAAAAAAAGAACTGACACAACTACGTGCTGTAACTGCATTCGGGTTACTTGCATGTTTCCTTGTTACACTGCCTCCCACTATACCATATTACCAGTAAATGACCCATTTGCGGCCTGCAAGCCTTGTTGATTCAGTTAGTATCGAAAAAGGAGATTAAGGTACAAATTCCCTCCTGGTTTCTTTAACAATGGAAGGACTCCATCTCATCAGTGACGCTAGTCATTATATAACAATGATTCAACCATCTTTTTGATTACTAAGAACAAAAGGAGACAATAACAAAAACAACTGCAGATGAATTTTATGATTCATCCAAAGGAAGCAGCTGAGGAATGAATCACTCACATTTTTAGTCAGTAATTACTTACTCCATTCTTGTGACTCTGCTTTATTATTCTTTATAAATGGTTTATCAGGTGTCAACACTGTACAATAAATGGTTGACACGAATATGAGCAAGATGTGACATGCTGTTTATTTAATCTCCTCATTCAAGGCAATAAGTACAAATCTTTATGAGTTTCTTATAGGAAGGAAAAAGACAATGAGGATCAGGAGCCATTTTGTCAAATTGGAGCCTGTAAAGGAACAGATGTGTATATATGGATGACTTCATGCTGTAGGCCATGTGCTTTGGTGGAGCTATTTTAAGGTCTCTATATCTGTGTAGTGTGATTTTGTGTACACCCTGCCCATGCAGAAAATTGTCCATGGGGTGAATCACTTTGATAACTGGAACTTAATAGTCAAAATCCCGACTTTAGTGGTATCATAGTTTGCCACTATGGCAAAAAGTATAATATTTGTTACAAATGGTCTTGGTATTACTGCTTTTCCTTTGTGTAACATACTTGTTTGATTTATTTATGCATTTGTTAACTAGCCAAACTCACTGACGCAAGAATCCATGTTCAGAGGCAAATCAGGAGCACTGTCTGGTTAAGTAACTTAGTAACCATTACCTTAAACAGATTTTGTTTTTTATGGGCAAGTACCTTGTTCAAAGTCACTCAATAGGCAAATGGAGATGAAAGGATTCAAACTCTATGCCCTGGACAACAGGAAGCAGCTTACTAATGCCTTAGAGTCTTAATACCCTGAGATAATTGCCAGATTTATTGCTATAGACTGGGAGTGATTTTCATATCACGACAGGACTGTACAAGTCTTTTTCACTTTACTGTGGGCTTGTATATGTGCTATTTCCCACTTCTCTCCATGCATAGCCTGTGCTTAGTGTATACATGTGTTGTGAGAATGTGCTATATTTGTGCAACCTTTTTACAGTCTTTTTTCTCCCTGGTTTCATCCTGATAGCTGTTCCTGTGCCCCACATCCATGCTGGGTCTACTGGCTACCTCACTCTAAGTCCGGTCAAATACTGAATTTGATGTTGGGGCCAATATGGAACCTAAGGACATCCTGGTACATTAGTCCCCTAATATCAGCTGGGGTGTTTTTTTTTACTTTACCCTATCCCATTTCCCCTCTGACACTTGTGCAGTAACTAACCACCAGGGGTGTAAAATGTGCAGACCCCACCACTCCACCTTACATTGCAGCATAATGCAACATCAGCAAGATGCCCCACCCTTTTTGTCAAGCACATTCCATTTGGCTTCTTGGCCTCCACCAGGAGCCTAATTGCTCTGGTGTGACCATTTACATGTCATCCTCCTTGCTGTTCCATCAGTAACCCGAGCCATTAATCAAAACCAGGCTGACTAGACTGTAATCAGAACTTTATCCCTCTTCACCAATAGGGCAGCACTAATTTGTGATACTCTTGTAATTTGATATAGACTCACTCAGAGCATCTACACAGATTTAGCTAACATTCCACAATATGGTCTTACTAGTGTTTATCTGTGTTTTAGAGTAGATCCCCATGCCCTGTGTAACTGTAATACTAGCATGGTGCAAAAAGGGCAACCACAAAGGTATATTAATAAATGCCACATTCTATAGTTGTAGTTTGGGGGTGGTACTAGTGGATGAGGCTGGGTCTATACCCATGTGTCTCCTCCTCATCCTCCAACTCTTACTCCACACCCCCTGAGAAAGGCACTGAATATACAGCTGTCTGACTGGGTTACAGATATACCAGTCTACCCATGTGTAAGATCATAGTGGTAGGAGAAAGTACCTTTTCTTGTGGACGTTTACTGCATATACATTTCTATTGGAGCACTGATATGTGACACTGTTATGTAGGAGCTGCCTGTCTATCACTTATTTTTGGCACACTGGGAACCTAAACATTGTTAGACGCTTCACCTTCACAGCTACAAAACTATAATCCTGGTTCATGGACAGCTGAGCCTTTACTAGCATGCAACACTGTTATATTTAAGCATTTGAATAGCTCAGTTCATAATTACACTGTAATTACACTGCTGTAAGGGGATGTATCTCTTACTGAAGCTAGGCTTTGAAGAATAGTCATAGGTAAATGGGACACGTGTATGATTAGTGGAAAGCAGTTTATGTAGCAAAGGAAATGGAACGTTATACAGCTAGTAGAAAGCATCTTTAAGATATGTGTAAGGAAACAGGCCAGTGAAGACGAAATGTACTGTTAGCAAGAAGAATTATATGAGGCATAAGTGAGCATCTACAGGGAAAGCATATTGTTATTGCAAATTATACAAGAGAAAACACTTGCTTTTATAGTACATTTTTCCCTGGCGGTTCAGCCCAGTTTTATTGTGTAACATCTTAGATATGAGTACCATATAGTTTATCACTTTTTCTCATAAACTGCTTGAGAAGTGCCTCAGTCTTCTGAACACGTGTGTGCAATGAAGCTGTTTTCCTCTAGAACTACTTTTATTGCTAAAACATATGCAAACAAACTTAAGAAACTCAAAATACAGCTCAGTTCTTCCGCATGTGTTTCAGATTAGCTTAACTAGATTTCTAAATTAAGTTTCTCAGTATGAGTACATACTTAAAATGAAGTGATCTCATTTTCATTTTAAACTGCTGAGTGTTTTTAACACGCAAGCTGAATCCATGGTTTATGATAATGTGTGCTATCTGAGCTGCAGGAGTTAACTCTTTCACCTGACAAAATGAATCTTATTTGTAACAAGGGCATACAAATGGTGTCACATAATGATTGTTCCACTGTATAGAAATAGGTTAAATCAACCTCTTTGTGCAAAGCGTTATGTGTTTCTTTGCTGTTTGACATATACTGCCACAGGGGAAAACTTGGCCATGAGACACAAGTGTGACCAGTTACCTGAGTGAGCAAGGACACAACATGGAGCCATTACTTCATTTGTGAACTTCATTAGTAGTTCTCATACTTGCAGAAATTCTTAGTTGTCTCCAGTGGCTAAAAAGTGGAAAGACTGTAGTTGGAATCTCCAAGGGCAGGGCTGAATGTCATCACGAATTTGCATTTAACTCAGAAGACTAAACCCATGGTTGAAAGTCACCATGAACTGGTAGCTTAGAGGACTATAGCTCTGACTCATTAATGAGCTACCTTCTGTTTCAGGGGTACATGGTTTGAATCTTATTTACTTAATGTGCGACGATAAGCAAGTCACTTAACCAGACAGTGCGTTGGGGCATTTGGGAACTTGGACGAGGCTCCCAAATAGCATCCTGGACTGCATATCTAGTAACTACCTATAAATTATCTGTCTTATTCCTGCCTTGGGAATGAAATGACGGAGCAATACGAATTTGATTTATATCCTTCATACAGCTGTTTGTAGAGCCATTAGTTTTGTGGAAGTGAAAAAGATGGAGAAAAATATGGTCCTGTGCAGTGAGAAAACACTGATTTAGGTTGTCACACATATGTATATAAGAGATAGAGTACAGGGAGTTTTGAGTCTGTCTTGATAATTTAGGGTCTGTACAACAATTTTTTTCATCAGCAACCTTTTGGGGTCGAGATGTGTTTGGACAGATACAGGCTGAAAGGGGTGTGATGAAGGCTGTTTACAGACAAATGATAACTTCTTTAGTCCTAAATGAGTTGACTTTAAATATTTGCATATTAGTTTGGTCATGGAGTTAAAATTTCCTCACCACTGTTACAACATGGTAGTAAAATGATAGTGAATTGTCTATGATGGTACTACTCTCTCTCACTGATTCCATCTGGAGAGGAGTGCTGTTTATCTGCTTTCAGAAAGTTAGGGTTGATAAATGTGACAGTACTGCACTCAGGGCCAGCCTTTGGTCAACTGGTGCCCTAGGCAAAAGGTCTTCACAGCACCCCTCCACACCACCAGGTGCCCCCATCCTGATCTACTTATACCATTCAGATTACTGGAAACGTGCCCTTACTAGAGTGGCACCCTAGGCAGCCGCCTAGGTGGCCTATGCCTAAGGCTGGCTATGACTACACTTTTTTATATTTAAATGCCATTATCTTGATACTAGTGACTTGTATGGCATAGTCCTTTCTGTAGCATCACTGTATCTGAAAATGAGCACAAAACACCCAGCTTAAAGTCATCAGCAAACCAAATTAACCAAATTTCTGGATGAGAAGTCTGACGATCAAAGAATTAGATACCAAACAACAAGAAACCCAGCACTGAGCTCTGATGTGTACAACTATTCACATTTTTGCTTTCTAAGGTGACACCTGCTATTTAAACTATATGTTTTCTTTCAGACAGACAGTTTGGTATCTACCTCACAATAAAAGGGTCTGTGTTTCAGTTTTTGAGCTTATTTACAATATTGTCATAGGGAATAGTGTTAAAGACTTTGGCCAGATCTAAGTGTTCTACGTGGACTATGTAGCCTCCATCCATAGCTTCTGTAAACTTTTCAAAAATGTTACCTAGAATAAGTAGGCATGACCTACCTTTGACAAAGTTAAATTGATATGGGTCAGAGCAGTAAGTTTTTAATGCTGGTATTTAAGAAGTCTAATAAAATGCATTCCATGGCCTTGCATATCAGGCTTGCTAGGCTAATGGGTCTGTGGTTGCAGGTGTGTGATGTAGGGCTATCCTTGTGTATGGATATCAGAGTGGTTATTTTACAAGCTTCAGGATCATAGCCTGTGGAAAGGCTAAAGAGGTGTGCAAGAGGCTTAGACCATACCTCTCAACCTGGAAACATGAAAAATAGGAACAAATCTGTACATTGATTAACATCAAATTTGCATACATAATTAAGTAACCCCGCCCACTCCAATGGAATTGTGGGATACCAACTTTCAAACACAAACTGAAGAACAAACAAACAAAATATGGCACCAGAGTCCCCCTGCAGCCATTCCAATGTCCCATTACCTATCTAATTTACCCCATTTACCATAAACACTAATGTGTAGATACTGCTTTACTTCTACAATGATTATATGGATTGTATTTTTACATTTTATAGCACAATGCACAAACACCAATAGACATCTGCTAAGCAAAGCTGCTAAACAAAGCAATACTGTCTCACAATGAAAATAGACTTGGCACTAAAACTTCTCTGCCATTGAAACTCACATTCATTGAAACAGCATTGAAAGCCACACCACATCCAAAGAAAATGCATCTGGCCAATGGTGGATAAAGATTACCTTTGGGCTGTTTTCAAATCATTGGCCCCTTGCACACAAAACAAGAAACATACATGTGTTCTTTGATACACCTTCTGGACTTTATTAAATTATATTCCTCATATAATATAGCACACTTGTTAGAGCGCATTTTAAATTTATTGTTTGAACCTTTTTCCAGTAGGCATTGAAACAAAATGCATCACCCAATAATGACAAAACTGCCCAATTCAGAACATGTCCATTATAAAAGTCTACTTCCACACACACACACTATATATATATATATATATATATATATATATATATATATATGTATATATGTATATATATATACATATAGGATGAAAGTAGTATAAGCCATAGGCATCTTGCACAGCTTCTCGCTTATTTTCAATTTCAGGTTTTTTTTGGGGGGGAGGTGAACAAACATTTTGGAAAGTTGCTAGAATAAAATGTTGTGTTACCACAATGTATTTCACTGCCAAGACTTGAACCCAGGACCCTGTGCACTAAAGTCAGAGCAACATACCAATATGCCAAATCAGCAGTTTCCTGAAAGATAGGATAGGAAGACTGAAACTTAAATGGCTATCATTTAGTGAATTCATTTCTCACTTCTCACCATAGTTCTGAACCTCTTAGCACAAAAAACCTGAACAAAGCCAATAATGGGGGAATGCAGCCCCAAAAATAGGGACAAATTTCAAATACTGATATTATAAACTTAGAAAATTGCTAAAATAAAAGGTTTTGTGTTACCATTTATTTTCTGAAGAATATGAAGTCTGAAATTCAAATGCCTGCCATTATTTAGTGAATGCGATCCTTCAGTGATTTGCCACAATCCTGAATAGCAATACTGATCTTAGAAAATTGCTAGAATAAAAGGTTTTGTGTTACCATTTATTTTCCGAAGTATATGAAGTCTGAAATTCAAATGCCTGTCATTATTTAGTGAATTAAATCCTTTAGTGATTTGCCACAAAAATACTGAAAACCACAGATTTTATGAGGAACAGATCAAAAATATGAGGCATAAATTCACAAGTGGTGGCTAGGGACTTTAGGCTCTTTTTACCTTGTACCCAAGGTACAGGGTTTGAGCCTGAGTACCTCTAGCTACCAGGTGTATTAAATTGGGGCATTTTCTCACACACACACACACACACACACACACACACACACACACACACACACACACACACACACGCACACACACACACACACACACACACACACACATACACACACACAAACACACACACACACTGTTCGTTCACCCTGAACTTGAGAATGGAAGAAAAAACATGTAGACCAGCAGATAGATTCATTTGAAAAACACTGTTTGTGGCAGAATAAATAAATAAACATGTTTCCTACTCGTTCAGTTCCCTCTCATTGCAGATCCATATTTCCTATGAACCGGACTGCAGAATACATCCATATTTGAATTCCCACTCACAGATGGAACCATTCAAAATCCGGAAATGTGAGCACTAAGTGTCTGAGCCCTTGAGCTCAATTCAAACAGGCTGGTAGCCCTGACGGCACTGACATCATCACACACGTGATGATGTCAGCTCAAAACCGGGAAAAAAAATTAAAAATAATTAAATTAAATAATTATTTGGACCCAAGAACTCGGGAAAAACTGAGTAATTCGGTATGGTTGGGAGGTGTGGCTTAGACAAAGTATGTTTAGCACTATTTATTAGGCCATGAGTAACATTGTCAGGGTACACATATATGGAATTTTTGGTCTAGGAGAGAGCAGCTAAGATTTGCTCCATGGTAATTAGAGGATGGAGCAGGGACTCAGGAATTTGTAGAACTTCAGTAACAGTAGCTGATGATGTTAAACTGGCACTATGCTCATGTGTTGGTATACAGCAATATCCTCAGTGCTGAAGTAGTTAATTAATTTATTTATTTAACATTTGTTCACCGGGAAAGTCCGACCTGGAACCAGTTTTCAGCAGAGGCCCTGGCAGAAATGCTCCAGACACATGTCTTTGTAAAATGGGAGGAAATGGGAGCACCCAGAGGAAACTCACATGAATGAAAGGAGGACATGCAGACTCCACTCAGAAGGCACCCCAATCGAGAATCAAACCAGAGAACCTCTTGCTGTGATGAGACAACACAAACCACTGCACCACCGTGCCATACATTATGAACTAGCTCAGAGCATTCATGGGTGTTGTTCTTAGCTTTCTAACATGGATAAGGAAGAGTTTGTAGTTGTCTTTAGTTTCAGCTGTTATTTTGAATTTATAATTTTCTCTGATTTTCCTGATGATTTTTTTTAGTTTTTAAATCTTGCACACTAGTCATGCAAAACAATATTGATAACTTTATAACTTGATAATGACAGCAGAGTCAGAAAGTCCCTCTGTACCAAGTAGTTATAGTCACTTTTTTGACAGTGTATACCTCAAATATCTGATTGTAGCACAAATAATAATGGCTATAGGAAAGTATTACGAGTTTGCTTCTCACAGACACATAATAGCCATAGTAAACTATTTCAACATACTTCACACAAATGAACACTGATCATGCAAAGACAGAATAATGACTGTTTAACTTGAGCAAATGACTGCAGGGTCAGTGACTTTTGTTCACAAACAGTGCTTATACCAAACAGCTGTAACCACTTTGAGTGTGCACACATTAGATGACTGTGATAAAATATGCTCACAGTAATGTATTTGAGCCTTGATTAACACAAATGGTAGCCAAAGTAAATATTCCAACTGACATCACACAAATGCAAATTAATCCTTCAAGGCCAGAAGAGTAACTGTTTAATATGATCAAAATAGCAGGACTAGCTATTGTCCTCCACAAACAGTCTCTGTACCCAGCAATTACAGATATTTTGGTGATTGCGAATATCTTAAACATTTGATTATGATAAAAATGGCCATGGTAATGTATTTCAGTTTTGTTTCTCATAAAAAATAGCCACAGTAAAGTGTTACATATTCATTTATCCACATATACATTATTTCTGCAAATCCAGTACAATAACTAACTGTAACAAAGAAAAATAGACTCAGTCATTTTCATCCACAGCCAGCCCCTCATACCTAGTTATCATAGGCACTTTTTTTTAGACTGTGTACATTTCAGTTTTCTGACTGTAATAAAATAAAAAGTGGATACGGTAATTCATTTCAGTTCTGTTTCATATAAATGCACAGTAGTCAACCACAAGAGTATATTCCATTTTGTTTCACTTAAATTCAAATTAATCCTGTAAAACAATCCACTACCCATTTCTGGTTGCTTGCCATGTTAAGTAAAACAAACACTTACCTATTGCAATTTAGACCATTTTGAGTGAACTGCACCCCAGTCACAGCATTCCCTTGGAGACCATCACAGTGCTGCTCTCTGCTGAATTGTGCCTCTTCTATTTTATTTTTACCATAGCCCCACTATTCACTTCACTTTTCAAAATTAGTGAACTTTCTTCTCCTCCTTATTATGCTATCTACAGTCTAGACAATAAGTCAGACAGCTTTTGAGGCTGTCTGATTTCTTGTCTGAGTCATGGCTGTGATGGAGCAGAAAACATGCAGACTGAGACATCATCTCAGAATGCTGTTGCTGTGTCTGATATGAACAGGGTATCCACATCATCATCATTTCTATACTTAAAATTAAGAAATAAAATTCAGACAAATGCTCCTTGCCAAACAGCACCCTAGGCATCCCCCTAGTTCGCCTATGCTAAGGCCAGCTGTGTACTTTAAGAAAAAGATATATTATTTAGCTTTTAAAAATTGTCTACCTCATAAAAACAGTTCTAGGGAAATAAAGTACAGAAACTAGTTATTTTTCTTTTCAAATCTTCTATAATTAACTATGAAATTAATTTGAAGTCAAAAGTTAAAAGCATTACTAAGATATTAACATTAACATTCCCCCTATAAGAGATTCAAGCTGTGTGGTGACTGAGCCCAGTGCTACAGTTGCAGTGGTCTTTCAGCCCTCCAAAGGTTTGACTATGACACCAACTATCAAGAGGGAAAACACCTAGCAAAATCTCACTTAACATTGCCCCGATAAGAGATTCAAGCTGTGTGGTCACTGAGCCCAGTGCTAGAGATGTGGTGGTCCAAAGGTTTGACTCTAATAACAACTATCAGGAGGGAAAACATCACCTAGCAAAATCTTACTTAACATTGCTCCGATAAGAGATTCAAGCTGTGTGGTCACTGAGGTGTGACAAACTATACTTTGTCCCAGTAGCTTTCTTTTTTCTAGTCATTAGTGTAACTTCTTATCAAAGTTAATATTAAAGCACTGGTTTGCACACTCACAAGGCAGGTCTGCAACTTATCTTGCTGATTCCTTCTACAATTCAACTATGATAAATCAAAGTATATTATGGTTTAGCTTACTGAGTACTCTCATTATCGATAACCTTTCTATAGTGATGCTCTGTCTATCTCTCTCTCTATACCCTACACCTTGCTGCTGTCACTGTTAGGTGCTGTAGATCAACTTGTGTCTGTGTAGTTCTATCTTTGTAACTGTAAGGCATTGAAACTTACCACTTACCTTTTTGCAACCCATTATTTCAGTCCTGGTGGGCTTAGCCCATTCCATTCACCCTCGCTAACACTCGGGCTCACTCCGTTCTCCTACCCTGCCCCAATTCCCACCCCCAGTATCTCTAGATTTATACTATCCCAACCACACCCACTGCTCCATCCCACACCATCTCTGCCACTCACATTCACTCCACTCATTCTACCTCATCTAACACTACTCACACATTCTCATATACTCCATCTCTCCATATCCTAGTCACACCTCCACCTGCAATCACCTCTCTCTTACACAGTCATGGCTATCTTACAACTAAGTCTTCTCTGCCTTCTCACAATCCTATATAACTCCACAAACTATCAGTCTCTCAACATTGCAACACTTAGTAGCCTAACACAACACTATGTAGTCCCACACATAGACACCGTACATTACTATAATATTTTTCCACAAATTTTCAAGAACATCACCGATTACTATAAAAATGAAATATACATGCATTCATTCCAACTCAAAGAAAAGGACAACACTTTTCCATGCTCATCTCCAAACTCAAGCATCTGTTCCACACTATCCATACCAGGCTTACCACATGGGGATATCCACCCCAACCCAGGCCCAAAACCACTCTGTCCACCACAAACCACAGCAACACAACCATCAGGGAATATTGCCCCCATTACCTTCCTCCCTGGTCAAACAACTAACAAATGCAATAACAACCACCTCTTGATATTAAATATCAATATTAAGAGTATCAAAAACAAAATACCTGAACTCCAGGCCAGATTAGCACACTACTCCCCTGATATAGTTGCTATAACAAAAACTTGGCTAAATAAAAACATACCTGACTCTGACTTTCTCATGGCTGGCTACAGCATTATTAGGCAGGATAGACCCCTTCGTAAAGGTGGTGGATCTGCAATATTGTATAAGACCAACTTAACACTACTTAAAATTCCCTTCACCTACTCCTCTCCCAAAAAGTCCAAAAAATATCATTGCCATCTACATCCCACCTGGTAACACCCCTGCTAGTATTGAAGACTTCTTACCTTGGTGCTCATCTGCATATTCTCAAGAAACCCTCATTCTTGGTGACTTTAACCTAGATTGGTACACCTGTACATCCAACACACCAATTAATATAATAAATCTCCATGGCTACCAACAGCTAGTACAAATTCCCATCAGATGTGATAAAAACTCTAAAAGGGACTCTATCTTAGATTGGGCTCTAACTAACTACCCCACTATGTACCCCCACACAGGCAGTCTCCCAGACAGCCTAATTAACCACATCCTAATATAACTAATATGCAGTAGAACCAACCAATGCAAAACCATTACCTATAGATTCACACAAAACACAAAAAATTTCTCACCCATTGTCCCTAAAACTTTACAGATGCGACTGCACCCCCCTCTAAGAACCCTCCCACTTGACCAGGCCATGGCCTACTTCAACAATACATTTTTACAGCAGCTAGACACTGTTGCTCTACTACACAAGGTCATGGTAAGAACCACTAAATCCTTTGGCTCAGCAAAGAAACCAAACAAATCCTCAAGTCCAGAGATACTGCTTGGTTCCAATACCAAAGAACCAAGGATATACATAGCCTTACTAAATATAGAAAACTGCACAACTGTGCAAAAAAAACACATTAGGCAGGACAGAAAAATGATACTATACTACTTTGTAAACTAAATACCAACACGACCCCCCCAAATTTTGGAAATGTGTAAATCAATTACTAAAAAAACATGGAAATAGCTACCCCCAAACCGACCACCCCGATACTAAAGCACCCATTGCTGCACAATTTAACTCCCACTTTGTGAACTCCATTCTATCCCTAATTTCACAAGATAATTCCAACCTCGCTATCCCTAAAACAACAAATAATACTAATATGAGCTTTACCCTCAAAACAGTGCCCACATGATGGTTATATGTTATATAACTACATCAAATGTATGCTCGCCAAACTAAAACCCTCATCAACTTCACATGACCAACTCCCTAGCTACTTCTTAAAACTCATAGCAGACACTATTGCTATCCCAATCTCCACCTTCATAAACAGATCTTTTGCTGAAAATTATGTGCCCAAACACTGGAAAATATCCCATATCACTCCTATACACAAAGGAGGGACCTCTACAGAACTTAATAACTATAAACCCATTGCAATACTCTCCCTCTTGGCCAAAATCTTAAAAAAATGCATTAATACCCAGGTCTTAAATACCTTCTAGATAATAATATCCTGTTCCCCACACAACATGGCTTCAGACCCACCCATAGCACAACTACAGCCCTTCTCTGCTTCACAGATACAATAAATCAATTTAAAAACAAAGGCCTGCAGGTGTCAACTTTCTTTTTGGAAATGTCCAAAGCATTTGACACAGTATCCCACCAAATCCTGCTAAATAAACTAAACCAATATCAACTATCAAAGTCTACTCTAACCTGGTTCTATGGTTACTTAACTGACAGGTACCAGGCTGTGAAATGGGAAAA
>NC_056747.1:92690477-92797977 GCF_019279795.1 Protopterus annectens
AACACACAATAACATTCAAAATAATATATCCAGCATTCTTCAAGATGATGCTCCCAGGAGGGCCTAAAATCTTTCCTGATTCATCAGAAGTTCTGAATTTCCTGCAAAACATTACTAAGGAGGGAATGCTGGTGGCAACAGGTAAGGCTACACAGGTGGAAGCCAAGAGGGCAGAATCCCAAAGGAGGCAATATGGACAGGTTAGAAGTACTCTGTTAATTTGACCATTTCATATTTCTTTTTCTTTAGTTCTTCATCTGGTGTCATGCTACTTTGACCAGATGATGGGCACCACTTTACCTGGATAAGAAACTGTTTGAATTAAATAACTAATGTAATGGAGGAGGAAGAGAAGAGAAATGTTTAGTATTAAAAAAAAATAAAGGGAAACTATATGCATAACAAAATGAACTGATAAATATAGTATGTGCATATTCAAAGTGAGGGTTTTGTAGACATGTTGAAACATGTAACGTGGAAGGTCACAGGGTATAATGGAAAAAGCACAAGTTGAACTCATGGAACAGAATTTATCAGTGGCACTGAAAGAGAGACAGCTCCAAAAAGTTTTTGATGAACTAAAAGCAGGAACCATTTAATAAACTAGGATCTGTCTCATTTCAAGGTGCAAGATTTATTTCACCCAGTGATGGAGAATTATTAGTGCAGGCAAATTTTGCCTAAAAATACATTTTCTCTGCTCCCTGCAGCGGTAAGGCCTGTTGTCCTTGTTCATTTTTTTGCACAATTGTCACACATGCTTAATTCTCCCTGAATTAGACCAAACCTTAACTCATACGTAACATATTTCTGAGCTTGTCAGTACCTCTGAGTGCTTGAGAGTGCCTGTTCCACTGATTGTTTTTGTTGGTCTCTTCTGCTCCTTCCTCCTTCTCAGCTCTGCCTGCTCCATTCCCCTAACTTGCCCCCAATTCCCACCCACCCCCAGTGCCTCTACACTTATAACCCTAAAACCACACCACCTTTAGCATTCAGCCTATCTGGACCATCCCCACCCACCTCCTCATCCACAAACCCCTCCTGTTTCCACTACCCAGTACCCCCTTACCTATTATTACCTTCCCCCATTCTTACTACCAAGGACCACACACCACTTTGCCTTCTGCTAATTCCCTCTCCCCTCTGCACATCCTCACTCCATACTATAACCTTACACTACCATGTAAATCAAACCTACACATACTCTACCATTAATATGTCTACCTTTCCCCCTCTACTGCCTACTCTATCTTACCAGACTGCCTGACTTTTCTTACTCCCCTCTCTATCATACAACTTCAATACATGCCTTAAAAGAATCTCACCTCTCAACTTATATCTCTCCTCACCTCTATTACTATAATGACTCTCTCCTTTTTACTAGAAAGATTCTTCCTAATGTCTGTAATACAGTCCTAATCCCTCACAATCCATACCTCTCCAGCTACCCTGCTCTCAATCCAACTCCAAAGAATCTAAAGACCTTGCCTCCCTCCTAGTCCAAATAATCTCTATCTTCCTCTCTGGTGACATACATCCTAATCGTGGACCCTTAGACAACCATACTTCTAACCCTAACTTGTCTTCCTCACCCTCTCACCATAAATCTCTCATTTTTGCTACTATTAACACCCAAAGTTTATGCAATAAACTTCCTACCCTTCATGCCTGGCTATCCCATTACCACCCTGACATTCTCTCTATCACTGAAACATGGCTAAAACCCCACATAAAAGATTCTGAAATTACCCCTCCCAACTACAAGATCATAAGAAATGATAGAACTCTAAAGAAAGGTGGTGGAGTAGCCCTACTTTTCTCCTCCTCCCTACAGTGACACCCTTTACCAAGCATATACCCCAATTCCCAACAGCTGGACTAACCCTGACCCTCCTGAAAAATAATAACCATAAAAATATATGTATAGCTGCTCTTTATATTCCACCAGGAAGTAGTATCCTCATTCTTGAAGATATCCTCTCTTGGTTCTTATCCAACAGCAATGAAACTATACTCCCAGGTGATGTAAATATTAACTGGACTTCTATTCAATCACCTACATCACCTCAGAATATAAACCTATATAACTACACCCAAATAATTACCTCTGCTACCAGATTTAATAAAGATAACTCCAGTAGTATTCTGGACTGGATATTAGTTTCTCACCCCAACTCCATTTCTGACAACGGCACCCTACCCAACTCCCTCAGTGATCATCTCCCTGCCTTTGCTCGTCACTCACCATCTTCCCTCCATCTTCACCACAACTACATCACAACTTGTACCCTAAAAACCTCAACCCTCTAGCTTTCTCTGACTCACTAAAACATATGAACTGACACCCTGTAAAAACCCTCCCCCTTGTCGATGTTGTTAAATACTTCAATACTACATTCAATAACCTACTAGATAGCTTCACTCCCCCCAGAACTAAAACAAATAAAACCAAATCCACCCCTTGGCTAACTAAAGCATCTATTACTCATGCATCTCTGAGATAAATCTTGGAAGCATTACCATAAATCTAAAACACCTAACACCCTTATGGAGTATAAGCAATTCTGTAATAAAGTGAAAAAACAAAAAATTGCTTTACACCAAAAGTCCTACTATTCCAAGCTTCAAAACAATCATAGATCCAACTCCCAAAAAAGTTTGGAGCAGTATATCTGTTCTCCTCTCTCCTGGCAAAAAAGACAATCCTTGCCCTGACCCTAACTCTTCAAATCATATCTTAGCTACCCAATTTAACTCTTTCTTTATTTATTCAATAGCCAGGCTCACCACATCATTCCCCAATAACACTTCTACTCCACCCTCATGCCACACCCTCAACTCTAGTCCCACTAACATCAACTATTTATCTCCCCCCTTTACCATACAACCCATCTCTCTGCACACCATAAAAAAACTTCTATTAAAACTAAATCCATGCTATCATGCCCCAAACTTCCATCTAACTTTCTCAAGCTAGCTGCTGATGGCATAGCCCTTCCATCACCATACTTATCAATCATTCTTTCCAAGAATCCTATGTACTCCTCCTCTGGAAGAAAGCGTTCATCATTCCCTCCACAATGGAGGCAACAATACTGAAATTTCCAACTTCCGTCCTATAGCCATCCTGTTCCCTATCTCAAAAGTCCTTGAAAAATGCATACACTTGCAACTCCTTCCCTACCTCCTAGACAATCAACTTCTTTCTCCAACTCAACATGGATTTAGACCTGGACATAGTACTACCACTGCCCTTCTCTCCTTCCTTGACATCATCAACTGTGCCCGAGACTCTGGCAACATTGTATATCTCCTTATCCTAGACTTATCAAAGGCCTTTGATACTGTTTCCCACAACCTTCTCTTGTCCAAACTCTCTCTTCTCAATCCCTCCCCCTCCTTTATTAAAAGGTTTTCCAGTTACCTTTCTCTTCCTTTCATCACACTCCAATAGGAGTTCCACAAGGCTCAATACTGGGTCCCTTACCTTTTAACATCTTCATTAATAATTTTCATTAGTGCATTCCTAATACCAAACTTGTCCAATACGCGGATGATTCCACCATAATTTGCTATGCTCAATCTCATGCAACTAACACAAGATGCCTTCTCTTGTACCGAGTCCTGGATGCTGAAAAATCACCTTGCTCTCAATGCATCCAAAACCAAAATCATGATCTTTACCCCATCTAAAAACACCTGTATCGATAAAAATTCCTTCTCCATAGTCAGTCAGAATAAGATTCCCATTGAAATAGTCTCCCATACAAAACTTTTAGGTGTTATCATTGATGAACATTTAAAGTTTGACATTCATATACAAACTAGTATTAAGAAAGCACACCAAAAGCTTGGAATGTTATATCGTCATAGCCGTTACCTCACTCCTTATCCAAACATATATTGTATATTTCCTACCTCATCCCCTCTCTCTTGTATGGAGCCCCTCTCCTCACCAACCTTCAATCCTCCATTAAGTCAAAACTGTCATCCTGCTACAATAAAATCTCTAAGTTTGCTACTGGGACCGAATCCTCCTCCCACCACTGTGATGCACTCCACTCCTTGAACTGGCTGGAACTCAACTGTTAGCTGCTCACAAACTCATTCTCAAACCCACTAACTGCCCTTCCCTCTTCTCCATACTCACCTTGCACCATCCTGGCAGACTACTCAGGTCCAGTAACCAGAACCTCCTCGATGTGTACAAACCCTTATGTGCACCTGGACAATTTCTCCTGTCTTTTTCCCTCGCTCGCCTATGGAATTCACCCCCACCACGTTTGAATCACCCAAAACCACTCCACCGTCAAGACTATGCTCCATTCCCATCTGTCTTCTCACTGGGAATGCTCATGCTCTCACCCCACCCGACTCCCTCTATATCATTTCTGCTCCCCCATCCTTTTTTTTCCTTTCTCATAACTCAGCCTATTCACCTGTCACTGTGCTACTCTCTTGCTCTAATTCTTCCTACCTCTCACTTACGAAACTTTGAGTGCATAAGTGCCTGCACTCCAAATTATACTTATGTACTCCAAAATACTTATGTTTTAATTTCATTCAATGCTTTGTTACACCTTGCTCAAATGTTATTATTCTGTCTTCTATGTTACTGTTTTTAAGTCATTTTAAAAATTGCATTGTACTTAACTTTCTTGGTATTAGCTTTGTAATAATTGTATATGGAGCTTTTCTCCCTGGACCTCCATTGAAAAATGGGCTCATTTTGGCCCAATGTACTTTCCCGGTTAACAAACTGCAAATAAATAAAAAATAAATAAAAAGCTGAAAAATATGAATGGGTTTGTAAACAACAGATGTTGCGGAGAATGTTGTTTACTTTTTTAAGCTTTTAACTGACTTAAATGCAGTTTACTGAAGAAAGTGAGGAGTGATCTCATGCGATTATAAACATATAACTGACTTATTTAAACAGAAACCCAAAAGACAGAGGGAAAATGACCTGCGTGCTCAGTTCAAAGGAAAGCAGATTAGGGAAACAGCATAATAGGACAATAAGAGCAGGAGTAAAGCATAAACACAAGAATGCTTAGACTCCTTTCCTGGAATGTAAATGTGTAAGAAACTCTGAGAAAAGGTTTTTCCAATATATGACAACTATTAGGGGTTCAGATATATAGTGAGGACTGAAATGCAGAGACATCCACTAATGATGTGAATTAAAGGCCTAGAAGAGAAAAAAATACAAGACTAGGGAAATACATCAAAAGGTACATAACAAGTGTGGGCTTGATAGCCATCTTCACAGTAAGTGACACAGCACTGACATTTATCTATTGCACAGGGAGAACTCGGACTGTAATAAGATTATATAGGGGTAGATAAGAACAGAATATCCATGCCTGATGAAAAGTCTAGAAACGATGTCAACAATATTACATGATCGTTCACAGTGTGTAGAAATTTATAACCAAGCGAGAAATACAGTTGTCACTTCTCTATTTCCAAGCTATTATCTAAAACAAAAAAAAAAAACTTTGAAAGAAGATCTACAGAAATTTAAGAACCTTACAGGTGACCTGAGAGGTCATTGGGATGTACTGAGATATAATATTGCAAATAGATTAAGAGAATATATCAGAAAAGACTGTTAGACACTAAAACTAGGCTGAAGCAGTTAACTATAATGGTTATGAAAACAGAAATTGTGAACAAAGAGGTATCACTAGATGAAACCTACAAGAATTGAAAAGTGCGACTGTACAGTTATTAGACAAAAAATGGGAACGCTACAGAACAGGGTTGATGGACTGCTATTTAAAGATTCTCCCAGATACCAAAATATATTGGCCATAAGTTGAGACAATAAAAAGCACAACAAAATAATTATTTACAAAAGAAAAGGTACTAAATCCAGCAGCTATACTGGAGAGAGATTTAGGCAGTATTTAGAGGCCATTTATAAAGTACAAGAAAAGGCAAATTGTATGATATTTGAAATTAACATATTTTTAGATAGGTTAGAGCTCCCAAAATTGACAGCAGAGCAAGCAAATGGCCAGACTACACTCATCTCACTTCAGAAATTGAAAGAAGCTGTGGGGAAAGAAGAACCAGAAAAGAATCACCAGGGCCTGAATAAGATATTATAATAATATGACACTATGGGTAAGTTAGATAACTGGACTCTGGAATCTTTCTAATACTTAGGAAATAATGGTAAATATTGATATACAATGAAGGGGAAAATAGGGGCCTTGCTGCTTGCAGCATACAGACCAGTCTCAATTTTAAACCACAATTATGGCAATAATTTCTGGAAAATTGGACAAAGTAATTCCAGTGATGATAAATGAGGATCAAACAGGGATTCTGACCTTCAGGCAAACATTCCATAATATAAAGAGTGTGGCCCTAGTTACTGAGCATTTCAGGTTGTGTAATAGGCCAGTAGTCCTTATTAGCTTAGTGAATTGAAAAAAAAACATTTGATTGAGTGGAATAGTGATATTTACAAGAAATACTGGAGAAATCAGGGTTAGTTTCTAAATTTGTAAAACAAATCTTTACTATTTACCAAGGCTCCACAGCAAAGACAAAAATATAGTCAGGTCTACTGAGAAAATTGAATATTTTCAAGAGGGATACCAGCGGGTCTATATTACATCGTTGAACTTCAAAAAGTTCGAACGATGTAATATCGAACCCTAATATCTGAAACACTACAATAGCGAACACAAACTTTTTTTCCCACGGAAAAAAATCGCTGTTCCCTAACAAAGAAAAAAAGGAACCTGCTACCTGAAACTTAACCTAACATGGGGGGCTGTGCCCCCCACACCCCCCTACTTAAATATACTAACTCCGAGATCGCACCACAGTGGAGGAAATAGCAGAGCCCTGAAAACGGCCCACCAATTTTTTTCCCTGGGAAAAAATAGATATGCCGTGGCTTCACTATTTTCAGATTTTGGACTTTTAGGTTCGATATGACATCGTTCGAACTTGTTGCAGTTCGACGATGTAATATAGACCTATACCAGCTGTTCCCTTTATTATATGCCCTGTATCAGGAGCCATTGGTGGAAGAGATAAGAAGGCTGCAGATAATGAGAACTGAAATAGGAAGAACAGAGTACAATATAGTTGTAGATGAGAAGGAAATATCAGTTTTTCCTGGAAAACCATGGGAGTGATATAAATAGCCTATTAATGATTTTAGAAACTTTTGACAAATTGTCAGGTTATAAGATCAATATAGAGAAGACAAAGGAATTTCTTATTAAATAAACAGACAGGGATTCGGAAGACCAGATTTAGCAAAATATTGTGACACGTCTAAACTTGGATTTGTTCTGTTGCTGCAAATGGACACATCTGAAGCCAACTGGTGATTAGTGGCTCTCCAAATGGCAGGAGTTAGTAGGGGAAATAATTCTCTAGGTATATGGCAAAGAGTGACAGAAATAAGAGGTAACAGTGGTGTTTTAAAACAATCTCTGCCCCAGTGAGATCCATGTTTCAAACAGACTCCCTAGTCCCCTGGAAGAATTACATTGAACATATAGGTTTATTAGGGGTTAAGAAAGAAGATAGAATACTAACTGGAAACTGGGTGTGCAAACACCCACAATTAAAATATTGGCATCGTTTAAGAAGCAGAAGTCGATGGATAACCTGACCAACAGTCAAAAAACGGCTACAATTTAGGGGAGGGAATGAATCTAGATTATGAAGGTTAATATCAGCAGCTAAAAAGTGAAGATATTTTCCCTGAAGATAATACCTTTAAACCAGATTTAGTTGACATACTTGGATTAGAAAAGTCAGAGATAGCACTGCTGAAGAGGGTGATGAGTGCTCTCTGTAAGGGACAGGAAGGTGATTCAGGCCTGCAAAGCCATTTGGGAAATGGAGCTAGATGTAGAATTATTCCCAGACCACTGGAATCAAATATGTAATCTTATCAGAAAGGCAACAAAAAGTAGGAAATCCAGGATTTACACATGAAGTGCTTACACATATATGTTTATACCCCAGCAGGAACACGACGTATGTCCCCAGTGAGCTAAAGGTGGCCTTTGAGGTGCAGAAATGGAGACATAGGGACATATGTTTTGGGAATGTAGTAAGCTGAAAATTCCAAGTATCAAGTTCAAAGCCAAACTTCTTCTTTTAGCTTTTCCCGGTTAGGGGTCGCCACAGCAGATCACCTGTCCGCTCATGATTGGCAGTGGAGTTTTATGGTGTCAAGTTGCCAGCCTGGTGCTCAACCTTCCACAGAAGGCGCACACATACACACACACACACACACACACACACACACACACACACACACACACACACACACACACACACACACACACACACACATGCCCAGGGCCAATTTAGAGTGTCCAGTCTACCTACAGCATGTTTTTGGGATGTGGGAGGAAACCGGAGCACCCAGAGGAAACCCACGTGACCACAGGGAGGACATGCAGACTCCACACAGAAGGCAGCAACACTAACCGCTGCACCACCGTGGGTGCCCATCAACTTCAAAGCCAATAATATCCCAAATATTAGGTTAACAAAAACTTTATTCTGATAGTGATGCACCCTAATCTGAATGTCTTGCTAAGAAGAGAGGCTCTACTATAAGTAACTGTTATGGTGACAAAAAATAACGTGAGAAAGGGAAAGCAGGGAAGAGCCCATTATCCAGGATGTGAGAATGTTACTCATAAAATTAAATGTAGAAGAGGGTAAAGGGTTAACAGAAAAACAATTGGAAAATCATAGACATAAGTGGTCTGGGACCCCTCTTAGAAGGAAAATGGAATCCTAACAAGGAAGACTGTCATAAACATTTATATTTTATAAATCTGAGTCACAGGGAGAGAAGAACAAATCAATAATTGTTGAAGAAAATAAGTTATGGACTTGTGTTACATTTTTGCATTATTATATGTTCTGTATATACGTTATATGCCAAAATGAGAAAATATATATTGAGAAATGGAACTGACAGTCATGGATGTAAATTGTTGGTGAGTTTACTTAATAAACCACATTTAAAAAAAAGACTGTGACATGGCAATGAAGATAAACCAGACCGTGACAAAGGAGGGGACAAGGATATATACTTTAAGAAATATTGTGTGAAGAAGTCAGGAATTACAATAAGGATAAAAAGGTAAGTGATGAACATGCTAATAGAAACATGGGCCTTGGTAAACATGATATTATAGGTAGATTACAACATTCTTAAACAGAAGTTAGCATTGATCAAGTGTGATACACTAGTTTATATTTTCTTGTCAATTAATTTGATCCAAATAAAATGTTTCACTGCAGAATTGAAAGTGCCAAAGTAAAAGGGAAGTTAACTAATGCTTTTTCAGGGGATATACACTGAATTTTAATGCCACTCATTTGGAGACTAATTATCTTTTTAGACATCCTTGAAGTAAACTTGAATGTCATTAGATGTCATGAAGAAAAAAAAAGTGTACTGCTTAAACATACTAGTGCACACCATCAAGCTTTTTTTTTGTTTTTATGAGAATTGATCTTGTTCCCAAAGGATATAACATAATTACATGTAATACTGATACATAACAACAGTACACATTAGTCCTAGGTGGGTTATCTTATGCCTACAAATGCGTACTGCTGCTGTGTGTGTCCCCCACCCTCTGTATTTTCCACATATGATCTGTATTTGGAGATTTTTTGTTGCCATCTTAAACTCATGAATTGCTGATTTATTTCTCTTATATGTCTTTGTACATGACTAGGATTCATGCAAGTGAGTCTGAGCAAAAATATTTATTTTTTTTTAATTAGACATGTTAAACAGGTGATCCTGTGGCTTACTTAAAGGCACAATTCTGATAGAATGAAATATCACATCATGACTGTCAGTTCTGTTGAGTGTTTATTGGCTAAGATGGCTGTTCTAATTAGCTAACAGTTTATTACACTTGCACTTCTGATAATGGTGGCCTTAAACCTGTTTCAAACATTACTGAATTAATTTAAGGTGTTTGTCTCTACCACACCTCTCAACTACTTAGTGGAAGAAGTCTGGACAAAGCTTAAAATAATGGGGGGTCAAAGGTCCAAAAATAAGGACAAATTTGAAATATTACTGATATGAAGTTATAAAGTTGCTAGAACAATAGGATTTCTGTTAGCATGCATTTTCTGAAGGATATGAAGTCTGAAACTCAAAATTTAGTAAAGTCAGTCTTCAGTGATTTGATATAAATCCACAAATTTTATAAGGAACAGATTACAAATAGGAGGCAAAAGTCTGGACAGTTGAGAGGTATGGTCTCTACCATATTTTCAGGATATTGGTCGAGTGTTTGCTACCCTATATGTGAAATAATTCCACATTGAATTTCCCTGATCTAGCCACTTCATGTCTGCAAATAATGCCTTCTTGTTCTCATACATTTTAGTTTGGAAAATGCTCTGTTTCTTTTTATAACGTCTAGGTCATACATTTCACTGACCCTCTCTGATCTGTCTGCACCTTATCTTTGTCCATTTAAATGCAAGGTCTGAAAAATTGCACATAGCTCTCCAGATTGGAGTGCTTATAATAAAAGATGTTAATTTCTTGTTTTCTGCTAATGTACTTTTTCTCTTCATCCTACCGTACTGTTCATGTTCTTTTCCTTGCTGCTTTATCACAGTGCTAGCTTACATTTAGGTTATCTAAAACAACCAATCTGCGTTGTCTTCCTCTTTACGTCTTACTGTTTTCCCCTCCAGCTGAATATACATTGCCTGTGATTTTTACATGTGCAAATTATTTGGTGTTCTTTGCAATTGAACTGCCATATGTTAAATCATTCTTCCAGTTTTGCTAAGGTTTGCTGTGGTATCACTTTTAGCAGAAGACCCACGATCATTATGCTGTATAGATGAAGCAGGAAAAAATGCAATAGACTAATCAATGCCCAGAATATTAATCTTTAAAAGAAACTGGATGGTGTACAAATACAAGCACCTACTAAGATAATGCAGTGAGCAAGAAAGATGACCACATGACATCTTTATTTAGGTGACACAATTTATGGTAATCACGTCTTAAACTGTAGAAAGGCCTAACGTCATCAACTGAGCTTGTTTTGCAATTATTACCCATGTCCGCTGTGCTGAATACAATGATATCGTTAGCTAGTTGCAAGGCATAGGGTCGTCATGTAGGCCGTGGATGTACTGTGAAACTAAACTGAGCTTTTCAGATCAGACAAGGTTGGTTATAATTGCTTCATTACTGCACAATTTAGTTCCACCAAGAAAGGAGACTGAATAAAAGCCAGAAATACAATGAACTGTGAAAAAGTTAACATTTATAAACTGCGAATTTTTAACTAGGAAAAATAGCATAATATAAAAAGGCTTTAACAGTAGCTGTTTGATCTGTAACTAAATATTAATGTTTTCTACACTTATTCAGGAGGGATTAGCTGCCTCCCAGAGGGCTTTTACCATATAACAAGCGTACAATGTCAGGTTGTTATGGATAGTGCTGCTGTCTTATGCAGAGGCTGTACAGCATGTATTAAGATCACACAGAAGAAATGGCCCGGGGAGGGAAATTATTCCAGAAAAAAGTGTGAAAAACTAACATCATGTGACAGTCATTTAACATCCTTTTTCATTTGCGATATGTGGATTTAGCTTGAATTCTCCAATACTGGCAATATTAGGGGAAAATATTTTCTGTGGTTCAACTAAAATGCTAACATTCAAAGGTCTGACATCCTGCATTAGCATATCAGAAGTATAATTCAAACACAGAAACAATTTATTGTTCACTATTACAACACTGACAGTATAAACATTATATGGCCATGTATGAGCAGCAGTCTGATAAATCTGCATTTGGCAGGACAAACAGTGTAGACATAAAGATGGTTTAAATTTTATTACTTATACATACATTTTAGCAAGGCTGTCTTAAAACTTGCAGTGCCCAGTCTTGACCAGTGTGGTGCCCCTCTCAGATTTAAGATTATTTCAAA
This sequence comes from Protopterus annectens, assembly GCF_019279795.1. Taxonomy (NCBI): domain Eukaryota; kingdom Metazoa; phylum Chordata; order Ceratodontiformes; family Protopteridae; genus Protopterus; species Protopterus annectens. The sequence continues at coordinate 92,702,468 of NC_056747.1, forward strand.
CTAGGGGGCAGCAATATATGCTATTTATGCAGTTCCTGAGTGCCAAGTCACAATGTTTAGTAATGCTTTCCTTTTCAGAATGTTAGAAAAGTTCACTTGCTGGGAGAAAGAAATAATGCTTGTCATTATGTAATAAAAGCAAAATACATTTAGGGTTTATATATTATGTATTTGTACCCTGTAAGAAAAAATGAAATTGCATGTGCTTCTTGTGAACTGAAGCTGAAGACACTTGCATTTGAGAGGTTGTGAAATTATAATGCTAGAATAATAACGTGCATCTGTTTTCTGACAGAAGATTAAGGCTGAGAACTGTTAATAAGTTTCATCCCTTGCCCAGGGTTTGATTACTTTAGTCTGTATTTCCCTGCGGTGAGACTATTTATTTATTTATTGGCATTTGGTTACCAGGAAAATTCAACTGGGCAAGAATTCATTTCCAGTGGTGGACTGGGGGCAAAAGCTCCACAGAATGCAACCTACAATAGAAGAGCAGTATCACGCACAATAAAATATACCATGGCAAGAGAAGAGTATAAATATTAAACAAATTTATAGAATACATACAAGATAAATTCATATGAGGCAAACAAATATGAAAAACAATATACAGGTTAAATGCAAAATGAGTATGAAAATAAAAGAAAAAAAATGGTAATATTGGTCTCCGAAGGTAAAGCTTTTCCTCTTCAGAGTCACACAATAGAGACTTGGTATGTTAACCGGTACTCTGATGAAGTACCAGTGAGCTGTACACCAATACAGGCCAATAAGGGAATCAGAAGTATTGGTCTGAGTCAGATTAAATAAGGGAGATTGCAGAAGGAATATTAGGACATGTGGAAAAAAAAGACATTTGGTATTAACCTTGTGTGGTACAGGAAAAGAGTCAAGAACTGGAAATGAACTATTTTAGTAAAGGCTTAGATGAACGAATGCTGCGTGACGATATGACAAGGATCGGGATGGAATTCTAAAATTTGATCACATAGTTCGAGTATAAGTTGTGCACTATAGCTTTGTTTGGTTTACAAATTTCAAGTAGTACTTTGTCAGTTGAGTGAAGGGGGCGATTTGGAAGACAGTGGTGCAGGATGTTGCTGATTGGTGGCAGCTAGCAGTAGTGTGAATGCTAGGTGATTGGGATAATCCAAGCCAGTTTCGTCTTTTAAATACAGAGCAGTGACAGGTGTGGAAGGGGTGATTGGCTGCACATTTTGCAACTTTATTATAGTATTTGTCTAGTTAGGATTTTAAAGTAGACTGTAGATTGGTCAAGATGGGAGCCATAAAGAAGGGAAAGTGAAAGACAAGGTTTGGCTAGAGTTGTTGCAATAACTATTTTATCTGCATAAAGCAGTCCTAGTTTTTGGTATTTTTTTCTGTAGTTTTATATAGGGAGATCAAACTTTACATCACCATCTATCATTACAGCCAGGAGTTTAGTATGAGAAAAAACATCAATATCAGTACTGTTTAGATTAAATTTTGAAATTATTTTTTTGAGGGTATGAGGTTTAGGGAAAAATAAAAGTTGCTTTTTTTGGGGGGGGGGTGCAAGGTTAATCAGCAGAAGTTGATTGTCAGAGATTCAGCTTTCCGCTGAGTTAAAAGTATCTTGGGTGATCATCTGTAGCTGGGGAAGGCTGTTAGAGGAGCAGATTATAGTGGAATCATCACAGCATTGTATAAGTAATGTGTGTTGAGAAGCTGCGTAAAGATTTTTTACAAAAACCTTGAAGAGGAGAGGGCCAAGGATGAACCTTGTAGAACACCAGTATTTACTGGAAGATAAGGGGAAGTCACTGAGAGCCATTTTACTGATTGATGTCTGTGTGACAAGTAGCTAGAAAACCATTTAACTATAGTGGCAGAGAGGCCCAAAGTAGACAACTCTGACAGGAGTTTGCTGTGTGAGACTTCCTGAGGACTTTGGATGATGATGTTGATGGTGTCTGGATAGGTTACTAACCAAACTTTATACTATGAGTTGGTTGAAAAACTGGAAGAGGTAAGCAGTTTTTCTTGGAGAAGATGATCGAGAAGTTCTTTACATGCATATTTTTCTAATTTTTGGGGGGAGAGGTAGCCAAATTGAAATGGGTCTAAAATTGGTGATTTTGTTGGAGTTTCCACCCTTGTGAATGGGAAATATATGGCTATATAAGTTCTTGCACAGGGAGGGAATGTAAGATTCCTTTAGGAATCTGTTGATAAGAAGTGACACAGGGAAAACTATGGAGTTAAAAACTATCCTAAGGTATTCTGGAGGGAAACTGTCTGCAGATGGTGAGCATGGCTTAAGTCTGTATAGTGATTGCCTACAATACAAGACAGAGGCTAGCCTTAGTGTAAAGAGGGGGTTGTTTGATGAAGAAGGAAGCATTGCTTCTGAGGAGACTTGAGAGGACTTTGAGGTAAAGGCAGGATATGAAGTCAGAATTTTATTTAGCAACTGTTCTAATGTGGAGAGGTTATGGCATAGGTTAGGGGCACTGTTAGTAACAGGGTGCACATTTTCATAGAGGACCAGGGCATACTAGGATGATGCATTTGACTGTTTTGAAGAATAGAGTAGTATTGTACCTTCTTATTACTGAGTTGCTTTTTGTGGGGTTGCCAGTTCTTTGTTGTCGCAGGTTTGGAGAAGATTTGTCTGTCTGCCATTCTTTCCCTTCCTTATCTCCGCTGTTAATCAGACTTCTACTGTGACTGGAGAGTCAGGGTGTGTGGTAGGATTTCAGTCTCTTCATTCTCAAGGGGGAAAGGTCATTTAGTGTATTCAAAAATATGGCATTGAATGTATGTACGGCATCGCCCTGTGGTAGGGTTTCGAGAGCGGACCAGTTAAAGAATTTTAGAGTGTCAGCGAACACATTACTGTTAAATTGTTTAAGGTTGTGGGTCTTCCTGTGCAGGTGTTGTTTGTAGTGGTGGGGGAAAAGTCTGTGGATATATGTAAAATGATATTCACCATCAGCAAGTCACGTATCCAGACCGTGCTCCTGTGCTGCGGATGAAATGAGTCCCTGAAGATTATTCAACTAACTTTATCTCCTTTCCATGCTGTCTCAATGGAATGGTCCCCTTCAGACGGTCTGCACCACCTTTGTCTTTGAAAAAGTCAAATAAATGTAATGGCCATTTGCTTTCAGTAAAAATACATTCCTCCAATAACCCGTACAAATGATCATTCAAAAGTGATCATGTAACTAACATTTGTTTTCACAAATAGCCTGTCACAAAAATATTTTTGTATATTTCTGCTGTCTCCATCTGAAGCAATGAAGGACACGATGGCCACAATAATGCTGTCGGACACATACACTGTCTCTAATAAATGTCATTCTTCAATGGTGAGCATATAATTGTCCTGCGATTTCAGAATACATAGCCTTCTGTGTACCTCTGTGACATAAGATTATGATGAATCTGCAACCACAAATGGCCATGTGTACCTCTGTGACATAAGATTATGTTGACTCTTCAAACACAAATGGCCATGTTAATGTATTTCAGCTTGTTGTTATGACATTGACCCTGCCCCCTCTCCATAGTTGTATTTCTCATCAAATAGACATGTATTCTTGTTTTAATAAAGTCACTGACTTCTGTTGCAAGTGAAACTGTGCTTTATATTTATAAAACATACAGTTGGTAATCAAAAATATATCTTCTGCACATAAAGAGCATCAGTTCAATATCTCAACTCATTCACAGCCAAAGGTTTTCTCTTTCATTATTCTTTCTGTTTCTTAATTATTTTGACAATACTCTTACTTTGCTTCATTAAGCTGTTTGAATCATCCTAATGTCTCATTTATTGAAGGAAAAATGTATCCTAAAATATAATTTTTTAAAATGAAATGCTTTCTTACTTCATTGTTCTTCATACCTGCTCAGCCTCTGAAAATAATGAATGCACGGTTTCTTCTCTAGCCCAGAATTACTGCTTTCTTTCTCACTCATCATCAAAATGCTGGCTGTAGTAACTTGATAGCATGCAGCAAGCAGGTGAAAATCGAGAGGGATTTAATTTTTAAATTAAGTAGATACATTCCACTAGTTTAGAATTTGTTTCTGTGCATTCTACAACCAGAATGGATATGCTACAGCAGGCAACAGTGTTCTGGTAGTCGTGTACTTACACCACTTGTCATTTGAAATGCTCGCACGTGAGTGTATTTTTTTTTAAATATGTATTCGTAAAGACACAATTTGCCCACACTGTGCTTCTGTGGCTCCAGGAGCTTACTGGCTCAGATAGGTATAATTGGCCTAAGGCCTGCCTAATATATTAGGGAGTGAAAGAGAGATATAAACTGCTATGTGTATGGAAATGTTTTGAAACTTATGGTCTGTCATGAATGAAGATCTGTTAAGAATAAAGAGAAAAGACTTGGCCTAAACTGGCAATGCATTTATTCAGTTTTGTTGATTGAAATGGACATTCTGATATACAAGAATTGAAATGAAATTAGATTAATCTTTTTGCGATATTTTGCCATATGTATTTGTGGAATTTTATATGCAGTTCATCCAAACTATCCTGGAATTTTAACAGTTTGGAGAATGAGTTCATGCAGCCTCAGCTAAATATGCTGTATGTAGTACTGTGTTATGATCACTGCAGTAGCATCTTAAGTTTAGTACTCATATCCCTGTACTTAAGGAACAAAAGTTGGCTACTATGTGCTCCCCACCACCAAAAAAAAAAAATGTTATGCCTGTATTTTAACAATCAGACATTTTTAAAATGAGCTTGTATTTCATATCTGTTTGTTGAGGTCCCATTAAAAGGGAAAAGTTTAGACGGTACAAGAAGACAGGTGACATTCATTCATTCACCATTAATTTATTGATAGTGTAGATAATTCATGATGTGGATAAGCCAATGCTGACAAGGCCATTTTTGCCATGATTTGGTCCACTAGACACAAATTCCCAGCAGAATGGAAACAATGACTTGGATAATATATGTAGCTGGATATAGAACAAATTACAAGGGAGGCATCCAAAGTTAAACAACCATAAGGAACATTACAAAATGTGTATGTATTATAAGGGAATGTAGTACTGCCATTCCTGCTGCCTCCAGCAAGCATGAAATAAATCATTTATTAACTGGACTGATTCTTATAGACATTGTTTAGCCACACCCAAGAGCACTAGAGCAAAGTTAATAATTACATGGATGGACAATCTGCAGTAGTTCAGGTCCAAGTCCACAAAACTGCTTAATTAACTAAGCACTGTACAGTAAGAATAAAACTTAAAATAATAAAGGCATATGTAAAAAGAATCAAAGCAGATGTAAATAAATAAAATAATGTACAAAAATTATGAAGACAAAGTCTGATGTCACTATACTTGGTATCTTACAGACTGCTAAGAGGTGACCAGTGTCTGGCATACAAGGCATCCTCTGACCCAATACTGATGGATGTACTGAATGTTTTGGAGGGACAGATATATCAGCTGCTCTGGAATAGACTCCTCATCCACATAAAACAAAGTTCATCCCTGTCCATATTCAAGGCAACTTGGAAATATAGCTGAGAAAAAGAAAATTTACCCCAGGACTGTCCTCTGTACTACTAATGAACAGATGAATCTCCTTGTCATGAAAGGAGATACTGCCAGCCCTGCTATCTGGAATTTTTCAAATAATTATATGTCATTTGTGAATATCAACATGATTCATATGCTTGTGTTACAAATGTGTTAGAACTGTATGTCATGTGTATATCAAACTGCTGGTACAGAAGTGTGTGTTGAAAAGGGTTGTAAAGTACTGAGCTTAAAGATGTATCCACAGTGTACCCTACTGGAACAGACAGAAATGCCAATACACTATTATAACTATTTAGATGTATATATTTTAACAATGGAAACTGGAACACAGGAGGTTAATTTCAGAAAAATAGCTGAAAATTTAAATTACTTTATGACCATGTAATAAAAGGATGTTATATTTCAGTTTCAGTGCAGTAACAGATATAATATCTAGACCTAGAGATTCTCTACATTGTCTTGCAAGTGTTTTATTGTTTTACAACTTCTAGCAAGTACCAAGATTTGAGGAAAACCCCTTGGATATGTATTTTCACAGGTAGATGTTAAATGCTACCAGCTGCAACAATGGTTGGTTTTTCATCTGGGATAGAGCCAGATGATAAGAAGTGATGCCATCCTGCAAGCTATCCCAGCAGTAATATTTGGAATATTAATTTAAGAACTCTCTGAGAGAGACTGAGTATTCTATATTTTGCCTTTGACCTGACAAGATCCATTCACCACACATCTGCCTTGCTAAGAGTAAGTAAGTCTAGGAAACAGTATAATTCACTTAGATTCAGTCAGGAATATAGAGAAGCACAGTTTAAATGTTTTCTTTATTTATTTGAGACTGCCCTGTAATGCTGTTTTAAATATTTCCTGTGATTTTGAACTATGATGTTACTGTGATTATATACTGTGCATTTTCTTGTTCTTTTATTATTATTAAATATATTTAAACATTTCTTTGTGGCTAATATTTGTGAGACATATTTAAATTCTGCGAGAACTTGCATATTTATTTGGTGATACTGTGGGCCACTCCTAATAGCCTTGCTCTTGGTTAAACTACCATTTGTACTGATAGGAACATTATAGAGTAAGATTGGACACCATTTGTTAAGGGTTTTAAAGTAGCTGATAAGGATGTGGCTGGTGGCAAGGATAACTATCTTATGGTCTGGTCAGAAGGGGGCATAGCTAGTAAACCTGCGCCAGCCTGTCCCAGGTGTGTGTGTGTGTGTCTGTGTGTGTGTGTGTCTGTGTGTGTGTGTGTGTGTGTGTGTGTGTGTGTGTGTGTGTGTAAAACAAACTTCAAATTGTGTGTGTGTGTGTGTGTGTGTGTGTGTGTGTGTGTCAGCTGTGTGGGCAGGGACACAAAGCACTGTTTGGATAGTGAGGGTGCTGGAGGTCTTGGCTTGGCCACTCAGGTGAGATATCAGCCCTATAGCTGTGCCAGTGGGGAGTCTTACTTGGGATCTGGAGTAAGAGGGAGAAACCAGCCCTGGACTGACTGTGGTCTCTGTGCGCTCTTAAAGTAAATTGCACTTGATGCAGAGAGCTGCATCTGGAAGTACTGTGTGTGTAATTGTCATCCTCCCAATGCATGTCTCCCACTGTTGCCAGTGCTGAGGATTGAGGCTCCTTGATTCCTGGCCCAGTGGTGGGGTGTCACACTCCAAAATACTTTATTTTATGTATGTGTCCCTTCAAATTCTCTATGGTATGATCCCAGTTATTCTTAATAGGGGTACTATGTAATTATCAGTTATGAGATGGGTTTTTCCTCTTTGAGAAGTTTTGCACTACAGGAGTTTATGTGGTTAACAGAATTTAAAAAATTACTAGTAGGTCAGTTAACTACCTGTAACTGTATTATTCCAACAGACCTCAGTTTGATTTGCATGTCTGTCACTTGCCTTTCTTATCATTCTGCATGACTGATTTTACGGAAAATAGATACTTCCATGCACTGGAATATAATTCGTTGCTGTAGAGTTGCAACAAAAAAGTAAGGTATGGGGTTTCATAATCTCGTGTGGAACTAGTCTCAGTATCAGTTAGCTTTATTATTTTAATAAAACTTAGAGGATACATCTGCGGTGGTGGTGCTGCGATAGCGTTGTCACCTCATAGCAAGACGTTGTCCCGTTCGATTCTCAGCTAGAGCGTCTTCTGTGTGGAGGCATACGTGAATGGGGCGTGCCTTCATTGAAGGTTGTGTGTCAGGGCTGGTAACCCGGTATGTAAAAATCCACTACCAATCATTAGCGGACCGGAGTTCCACTGTGGCAACCCCTAACCGGGGAAAGCCAAAAGACACAAACAAGTTAAAAACTTAGAGGATGTAATAGCATAGTTCTAAATATCGGCCTTGCAAATTCTTACAAGTTCCTGGTTATCTCACCCCACTCTTTACTCAAGTCTCGTGTTTTGTACTGGTTAAAGTAGTAATGCTCCTGTTTGCAAGCACGAGAGACACGTTTTATCACACTAGCAGAGGATTATAAGCATTTTTAACCAAAGTTACTGCTTAAGTAGTAGCATAAGATAAGAGGTGTAAGATAAGCAATGGCTTTTTCTTGTTTCTTTAGTTACAAATATAGCTATACCAACGTGCATTGACTTTATCCTCAATGTGTTCAGTAATATAGCTGTGCCAACATGCATTGACTGCATCCTCAATGTGTTAAGTAATATAGTTGTACCAACGTGCATTGACTGCATCCTCAATGTGTTCAGTAATATAGCTGTACCAACGTGCATTGACTGCATCCTCAATGTGTTCAGTAATATAGCTGTACCATGCATTGACTGCATACACAATGTGTACAGTAATATAACTGTGTCAACGTGCATTGACTGCACCCTCAATGTTTTCAGTAATATAACTGTGCCAACATGCATTGAATGCATCCTCAATGTGTTCAGTAATATAGCTGTACCAACGTGCATTGACTGAATCCTGAACGTGTTCAGTAATACAGCTGTGCCAACGTGCACTGACTGCATCCTCAATGTGTTCAGTAATATAGCTGTACCATTGTGTATTGACTGCATCCTCAATGTATTCAGTAATATAGCTGTGCCAACGTACATTGACTGCATCCTCAATGTGTTCAGTAATATAGCTGTACCAATGTGCATTGACTGCATCCTCAATGTGTTCAGTAATATAGCTGTACCAACGTGCATTGACTGCATCCTCAATGTGTTCAGTAATATAGCTGTACTAACATGTATTGACTGCATCCTCAATGTGTTCAGTAATATAGCTGTACTAGCGTGCATTGACTGTATCCTCAATGTGTTCAAAAATATAGCTATACCAACGTGCATTGACTGCATCTTCAATGTGTTCAGTAATATAGCTGTATCAACGTGCATTGACTGTATCCTCAATGTGTTCAGTAATATAGCTGTGCCAACGTGCATTGACAGCATCCTCAATGTGTTCAGTAATATAGCTGTACCAATGTGTATTGACTACATCCTCAATGTGTTCAATAATATAGCTGTGCCAACGTGCATTGATTGCATCCTCAATGTATTCAGTAATATAGCTATGGCAACGTGCATTGACTGCATCCTCAGTGTGTTCAGTAATATAGCTGTGCCAACGTGCATTGACTGCATCCTCAATGTATTCAGTAATATAGCTGTACCAACATGCATTGACTGCATCCTCAATATGTTCAGTAATATAGCTGTACCAACATGCATTGACTGCATCCTCAATGTGTTCAGTAATATAGCTGTGCTAACGTGCATTGACTGCATCCTCAATGTGTTCAGTAATACAGCTGTATACCAATGTGCATTGACTGCATCCTCAATGTGTTCAGTAATATAGCTGTGCCAACGTGCATTAACTGCATCCTCAGTGTGCTGTACCAACGTGCATTGACTGCATCCTCAATGTGTTCAGTAATATAGCTGTGCCAACGTGCATTGACTGCATCCTCAATGTGTTCAGTAATATAGCTATACCAGAGTGCATTGACTGCATCCTCAATGTGTTCAGTAATATAGCTGTGCCAACGTGCATTGACTGCATCCTCAATGTGTTCAGTAATATAGCTATACCAATGTGCATTGACTGCATTCTCAATGTGTTCAGTAATATAGCTGTACCAACATGCATTGACTGCATCCTCAATGTGTTCAGTAATATAGCTGTACCAATGTGTATTGACTGCATCCTCAATGTGTTCAGTAATATAGCTGTACCAATGTGTATTGACTGCATCCTCAATGTGTTCAGTAATATAGCTGTACCAGTGTGCATTGACTGTATCCTCAATGTGTTCAGTAATATAGCTGTACCAACATGCATTGACTGCATCCTCAATGTGTTCAGTAATATAGCTGTACCAGCGTGCATTGACTGCAACCTCAATGTGTTCAGTAATATAGCTGTACCAACGTGCATTGACTGCATCCTCAATGTGTTCAGTAATATAGCTGTACCAATGTGTATTGACTGCATCCTCAATGTGTTCAATAATATAGTCGTGCCAATGTGCATTGACTGCATCCTCAATGTGTTCAGTAATATAGCTGTACCAATGTGCATTGACTGTATCCTCAATGTGTTCAGTAATATAGCTGTACCAATGTGCATTGACTGCATTCTCAATGTGTTCAGTAATATAGCTGTACCAATGTGCATTGACTGCATCCTCAATGTATTCAGTAATATTGATCTACCAGCGTGCATTGATTGCATCCTCAGTGTGTTCAGTAATATAGCTGTACCAACATGCATTGACTGCATCCTCAATGTGTTCAGTAATATAGCTGTACCAACGTGCATTGACTGCATCCTCAATATGTCCAGTAATATAGCTGTACCAACGGGCATTGACTGCATCCTTAATGTGTTTAGTAATATAGCTGTGCCAACGTGCATTGACTGCATCCTCAATGTGTTCAGTAATATAGCTGTACCAACATGCATTGACTGCATCCTCAATGTGTTCAGTAATATAGCTGTACCAACATGCATTGACTGCATCCTCAATGTGTTCAGTAATATAGCTATACCAGAGTGCATTGATTGCATCCTCAGTGTGCTGTACCAATGTGCATCGACTGCATTCTCAATGTGTTCAGTAATATAGCTGTGCCAACATGCATTGACTGCATCCTCAATGTGTTCAGTGATATAGCTGTACCAGCGTGCATTGACTGCATCCTCAATGTGTTCAGTAATATAGCTGTGCCAACGTGCATTGACTGCATACTCAATGTGTTCAGTAATATAGCTGTGATAACATGCATTGACTGCATCCTCAGTGTGTTCAGTAATATAGCTGTGCCAATGTGCATTGACTGCACCCTGAATGTTTTCAGTAATATAGCTGTACCAACGTGCATTGACTGCATCCTCAATATTTTCAGTAATATAGCTGTACCAAAATGCATTGACTGCATCCTCAATGTGTTCAGTAATATATCTGTACCAACATGCATTGCTGCATCCTCAGTGTGTTCAGTAATATAGCTGTACCAATGTGCATTGACTGCATCCTGAATGTTTTCAGTAATATAGCTGTGCCAGTGTGCATTTTCTGCATCCTAAATATGTTCAGTAATATAGCTGTACCAACGTGCATTGACTGCACCCTCAATGTGTTCAGTAAATTAGCTGTACCAACGTGCATTGACTGCATCCTGATTGCGTTCAGTAATATAGCTGTGCCAACATGCATTGACTGCTTCCTCAATGTGTTCAGTAATATAGCTGTACCAACGTGCATTGACTGCATCCTCAACATTTTCAGTATTATAGCTGTGCCGACGTGCATTGACTGCATCCTCAATGTGTTCAGTTGGTGCACTCACACTGAGGATTTCCGAAGTAAATATTAACACATCGAAGTATGGGAACAGAGCTAGCAGACCAGCAAAAGGAAAGGCATCTTGCTCTTTTCTCTGTTACATTCTGTTTAAATTGCACTTTATAATAGTTTTTGAATAGGGCAGAGGGGAAGGGAAGCAGAATTTTTGTGCAGAATGTCACTGCAGAGGCAAAAGTCCTCCCCTTCCATAATATTGATGAATCCCAATCTGAGTAACTAAGAGAAATGAGACCCAGTTAACTAATGTATGTGCTAAACTCAGGCTGTGTATTTCTGGATGTTTTTTCAGATGAACAGCTGTGGGGTGAAGGGTACTTTGATACTCTAAGGTTTGCTTAAGGAATCATTTGTGTTTTTTAGTTTGTTACAATTCTCTGTATAAGAAAAACATGGCTGATCTTGTTTCATCTTACGGTGTCCTTTCTGAAGATAAGAAACAGCTTTTAGAAAAATAAAAGTATGCTTGTATAGCAAGGGACTTCCTCTCAGCTATGTATTATTGGCATGCACATAAAGCAATAAAGGAAGGGTGCATTAGAAATAGGTCACCTTCTGCAAAAACATTTTTGTGAGAAAGTAGTAGTATTCAGAGTGTGTGTGTGTGTGTGTGTGTGTGTGTGTGTGTGTATGTATGCATGTATATATATATATATATATATATATATATATATGTGTGTGTGTGTGTGTGTATATATATATATATATATATATATATATATATATATATATGTGTGTGTGTATATATATATATATATATATATATATATATATATATGTATATATGTATATATAAAATATATACATACATATATATATATATATATATATATATATATAAAGAGTGGGCAGTATGGTGAAAAGGTGGCAGCTATTCTGGGTGCAAGGTGTTAGGGGATGTGATCAGCAGATGCCAGTTAGTCTGTAGCACCATATTGGTATTCATTTCCATACTGGCATTTATTTATTTTGTTTGCTGGGGGTAGTACACCGGCATTTCTGAATGTCCAAATGGAAATTAATTTATACTGCTTCTCTGGTCAGGACTGAAGCACTTGCTTCGGCACTTTGTGTATGGCTTAAGTTGTAGCAAGGAGTTTACCATGGTTTTTAGAAGAAGGTCTTTTTATTTATTTTTGCTCCTTATATAGACATAAGGGATACAGAGGACCTGGTGCAGTTCCTTAGGAGAGAACTGAGGAGAAACCAGATTGAAGAACAGAACTTTTTCTTTTGTTCAACTCTAGAGGGGCACCAGAGAAAGGAATGGCATTAGGCTCTGGGTGAACCTGCTTTGGCACCATATTCTATGTCTCTGTCACTCTTTCAGTGCATGTTTGTAGAAAACTGATCAGTCACCAAACTGGTAATTTCCAATGTGTCATAGCCATTCCATATACATATATATATATACAAGAGTACTCCCCAAACACTTACTGAATCACAAACAAGACAATGGGTATATTCAGAGTAGTTGTCTTACAGTTCCTAGATCACAGTCATGTCTCCTACTTATACTCTGAATGAAAAATTTGAACTGAGCCTTATAATTAAGACTGAATGAATGTAATGACTAAATAAATAAAAGCATACAGGGTTATGATCTGGTCTGTGATTATAACCATTTTGTTATATACTTAAGATGTGACGTCAGGAAATTCAACAAAAGAGCTAAGCTTGAGAACAAAGTTGTTGTTTTCAAGCCTTATGCTGCCATACAAGCAGTAGCTACCAAAGAACCACATTGGGAGTATTTTGACAGTTTTTAGGGTGTAATGCATTTCAGTTTGCTGCACGCAAAAAAGTGAACACGTGGTAGAGCGAAGCATCAATAAGCAAAGCTGTTAGGGCATCAGAGGTATACTTCTCTTGTGATTGCGCTGTGCTCCCAAAACCAAATGTATTACAGTTTTTAAAGTTTTAAAACACTTCTCGGTCCTACAGTTTTTTTAGAACTAGTAATACATCAGAACAGTTAAAGCTCCATTTATTAAAAAGAATTATGATTGGGTTTCTGTGATTATAACCAATATATTATGTGTTTGAGAAGTGGCTGTTATTACATTTTCCTGACGGTCATTTCTCAAACACATGATATACTGACTATGATTGGAAACTAGGCTGTAATCCTCTATATGAAATACTGGTTCGGTGATTATCACACTTCCCTTTTATATACAGTCACATTAGAAAAAGTAGTGTTCACAGTTTTAATTACAACCGTTTATTTGAAGTACAAAAGCCTTCCCATAATGTTACTCTAATGATAGCTACCCTTTTTCCCTCAGCAATTCTAATAAGGATTTATTACTCATTCTATAGAAAGTTTTTGAAACAGTTACATTTGCTGCCAGCAGAATCCTAGACATGTCTCTTAACTTTCAAGATTTTCACTGAATGTCCAAATTTTTTGCCTCATATTTTTGGTCAGCTCCTCATAGGAAATGTATGATTTTATGTCAAATCATCGAGAATTGAAGTCACTCAATAATGACATACATTTGAGTTTCATACTTTATATCTGTCAGAAAATGTATGTAACACAAAACACATTATTCTAACAAGTTTTAACTTTATAAGAACAATATATAACATTTGTCCCTGGCTTTGGGCCTAAATCCCCCCATTATTTTTCCCTTTGTCTAGATTTATTGCAGTTAGAGGTTGAGAAGAATGATCCTAGGTCAACATTCCATACTTTAATTATTTGGTGAAATAATAGAATGAAGTAAAAACTGCAATAAGCCTAGTGAAAAAAGTGGAAGCAGTACAGTTACTTAGAGGAAGACAGATCAAAAATTCTTTAAAAACAAACATTTTATCCCTCTGTAGGTGCTTCATTTGAAGTCTTTTACCGTTAAAAAGGCAGCTTTCAGTTTTCAAGGCAATTCCACTTGAACGTAATTCATGTAATGAACTGAAATGCAAAATAACCTTACTAAAGATGTTGATCCTTTTGTTGTATTTTTGCTGTCTTAAAAACATTTTCACCTTTAGAAGGAATATATCTGTACAACTGTACAATGATAAAGCAAATTTTCTGAAAGTTTACTGCAGTGTTATTTCTAACTGTGAAATCTCTCAGCCTGAATTTATTTTTTATTCTTTTATAACCAAGTAAGATCCACACTGCACAAGTGTCTATTTTCAGAACAACCCAGGTACATCACAAAGCCATGTATCTGGAATGTTTCTCCCTGGGCCTCCGCTGAAAATCGGCTTCATTCCAAGTTGGGCTTTCCCAGTTAACAAATGTTAAATAAAATAAATAAATACAAACATTACCTAGTTAAGTGACTTCTGCAGACTCTCAAAGTATGTAAGTGCTGTCAAACTGAAGACTATAAGTAAATATCACAGCCCTAATCCTTTGTCTTACAGTTCCATGCAATAAATGTAAAATGGGTCAGTGATGGAAAGGCACATTTACAGTTCCATAGTTCATTGTGTAATATCATAAGTTGACCATAGTGAATTTTATAGAGCAATGTATAGAGCAATGTATTTATAGCTGTCAAGCTTGCTTAAATTGTGTGAATATGTTATTTATATCTTTAGCATTTTGTGGTAGTTTAATGTACTTTATATGCAACATTAATTTCTGAAGATGACACTAAAAACAGCAATTGCAGTTTTTGCCTTTAAATGTTTTTGTCTTCAAAAGCATGTTCTGTTTAGTGGAAGAAATATTTTAATTAAGCAAAAATGCCTGACAAGCTAGGCATTATTGGGAAATAATGGACTTCCCAAGGGTGTTCTGATTTCCAAAGCTACAGATGGGTGGTCAGTGTAAGGTTGACTATTTCCCCTTTAACACACAGCATGGAGGGCATGATGGCACTTAGATAATGGACTATCTGTTAAATTGTTTATTATGCTTATTAGTACATACAGCTTTTTATATTTCTGATGTAAAATAGTTTTCTCCTAATCTTCTAAAGTTGCAGTAACATGTAATTGTAGTTGGAGAGAGTATTTTACATCCAAAATGTAATGTATGCAAGTAGTTAATCTCATCACACATGCACACGCATATACATACACAAACATATACACAGGAAACACACAAACATATACACAGAGACACACACACACAAAAGTGTGCAAACACAGACATGGGCACAGAAACATACACATATACACAGAAACATACATGCGCATACACATTCACAAATATTATACACAGAAGCACACAGATAAATAATAATGTGCCCAGCAATTGCTGTCACTTTTCTGGACAGAATACATATCAGATGTCTGATTGTGGTCAAATGAATGACAAGTACAGGAAACCTGTTTTTGCATTTGTTGTACACTAAATGGCTCAGTTCTCCAGCTACTTCTTTATTCCGTGCCATGTATCCTCACCTTCTGATGATAAAGTTATGGGAAAACAATTTGTACTGGGTAGGTATTTTCTGTTGTCTGCAACAGTTTTCTACATATAAATGTTGCACAATCTCTCATTCAGTCAGTAAGAAATACACCAATCAATAAAAGCAGTTGCAGTCAAGTAAAAACAAAACAGAAAAGATAAGATACTTTGTAAAGTTCATACTATTTGGCATACAGTGCAATAACATGTATGTAAAACTAACAGTTGTCTACCATGCAGTAGTTAATTTTAGGAAGAAACATTAGGGTATGTGAATTGTCACAATAATAGTGGTGCAGTTAAGGACATTTGTGTTAACATTAAGTAGATTAGTGGCAGAATGAAAATGTTTGAATATTTGGTGCATCTGTGAAAAAGGAGATGCAGTGAAGGTGATGATGCAGATGTGATGAAGAGTGAAGATGCAATGGTGACAATGATAATGTTGACAGAAATGAGGATGAAGATAATATTGGTAAAGATGCAATGACAATGAAGAGGTTATGTCAAAGTAAATGACAGTGATGTTGATGAAGATGTGAAGACATTACAGATGAGACAATGAATATGATGAAGAGGCAATGATGATGAAGATGACAATAATGACAAAGATGATAATGATAGTGAAAATGACAAATATGATGACAATGAAGATGCAATGAACCTGAAGATAGTAATGAAGATGTGATGGTGATGGCAAAGATGGTGCTAATGGAGATGCAATGAAGAGGAAGATACTGAAGATGATGAAGCTGTGATAAAAGGCAGGAAGAAACTGGTACAATGAAGATGACTGACAGAGATGAAGATTATGATGCATCTTAATTTTCATCAGCATATTTTCATCACTTCATCATCTTCAAATCATCACCATTTTCACGTCATTGTATCATTATTTTCACTGCCTCTTCACTGTCACCATCTCATCATCTTCATCCCATCATCTTGGTCTTCATTGTCAAAATTATTGCATAATAATCTTCAGCATTTTCATTGCTTCTTCATTTTCATTATCACATCATCTTCACCATATCATCACCATAATGTTCTTCCTTGCTTATTCATCAACATCATCATCTTCATTGCATCTTCATCTTAATTGCATAATCATCCTTGTTGCTGTTTTCATCCTTATTTTCAGACCACAGTTATTTTTATAACACATTTATCTATATCAACTACACATCATGTAGACAGCTTCATCATTATCACCATCATCACAACAACATTATCACTGACCTCTTTGTATCTTTACCTTAATCATTGTCATTTTATCTGCATATTTATCTTTGCTGCATCTTCATCATCTCCATCATAATGGGCATCTTATCAATCATCTTCAACAGCATCTTTATTGCAGCTTAACTATCTTTTATCATCATCTTTGTCATAATCTTCATTGTCATTAGTGTATCTTCATCATCTTTATAGTTATCCTTGGTTGCAAGCTATAGTTCCTTTGGTACAAAGTTTGATTCCCTCAGCTGTTTTCCTGCAGTGTGACCTTGAGCAAGTCATTAAACCAGATATTGCCAGTGGGCTGCACCTGAAAAGGGACTGTATGTCCAGTGGGTGTAACTGGTTAAAAATAGAATTATTATTGTTATTATCTTCAACACATTTTCATCTTCACCTTATTGGTATCTTTCATTAGATCTTCATCTTCACAGATGCAAAGATTATCCAATCAGTTTTCTTTCCAGTTTTAATGCATTCCTAATATGTTCAGTGTATAACACATGCAAATGCCCTTTATTGTATGGATATCTTTGAGACAGTTCACATACCCGAGTTTTCTCTACATAAATGATCCTCCCGTGGTAGTCAGCTATTTACTACAGTGTTACATCTGTGGTACTACACTGTATACCAAACACTATGCACTTTACTAAGAATCTTATCCTGTTCCATTTTGCTATTGCTTTACTTTTTTGTTTTGTTGTTTGTTGTTCACCTTTTAGTGAGTACAACTGCATTTAGTTATTTATTGATTTATTGTCTGATTTAGTGACTGAGTCACTGACTATGCTGCAGGTTGTGACCTGTTATGTGTTGAAATATTTTGCAGACTACAGAAACCCCCTACCCACAAAATGTTTGTTCCAACAATTGAATCATCAGAAGGTGGAGGGAGGTGGTTAGATGGCATGGGACCAAGAAAAAGTTGGCAGCTGTTCAGCTTACTTACAGTAAACAGAAGCACAAGTTTATTAAATTAAATATATATATTTCCTCTATATTTCTTCTGAAGTAACTAAACTAAAAAACACATTTTAGAAGCAGAAAGCCCATTTTATATAATGAGAGTGTAATTACAGCAAAGGACAATGGTATGGAACCTTTGCACGTGATTTTTAGCACTTGAAAAAACAGTTTTTTTATTGGTTAATGTTTGACACATGGTACACATCAAACTATAGGAACAGCAAATAGGATGAAGTAACATATACATTCCTTGGACTTAGTTAATACATATTTCATGATGAAACTGCATTATTCTGAACATGTTTTGCAAAGAAAATGGATGCATTTCTTTACTTATACAATCCTTTACCACCTTTTCTTATACCCTTTCATAAAATACTGAAAAAACTTAGTATCATTTTGTATCATAGGCAATGAATTAGCCATCTAGCCTTGTGGCTATAATTAAAAGTATCCTGTAGTGCATTACAAACAAGCATTTGCCACTTCTGAATGGTAGCTCGCAGAACCGTGGCAGTGCTACATGAGGGTGCAATAAAATGATCACATGCCACTGGTGGCAGCCATGGATAGTTTGAGAAACACTCCAACATAAAATAGTTTTGTAGTCAAAGAAAATAAACTGAATTCTTCTTGCATATATTTAGTTATTTACTTCTCATTGTTAGGTATGTCTTCTCAAAGGATCAAGACTATGCTGGTCTATGTTGCTTCCCCATGAGCCTCATTTTTCACAGTCACATTTGCAGGACAGAATTAATACAACCTTCAGGTGTTAAGGTATTGTACAGGACTGTAAAATCCACTTACTACTGCTGTACCAAATATTTGTGATTAGTGAAATAAAATAACATTTTCTTTTTGCTTGTCTTCGGTTGTTATGCTTCCTGTGAAGTTCTGACCTTTTTTCAAAAGTGCATTAGAGTGGCAGAGTTAATACAGTTTCCAGGTGATAAGTTGTTGTGTATGCAGCTGAATTACTACAGTCTCTATATACTAGACTGTTGTAGGTGCAGGACAATTATTACTTCTAAATGCTAAGATGTGCTATGTGGGAATAGAAACTTCATGATGTTAATCTAGTCTGTGAGTGGTAGAATGGAGCATTACATTTATATTCTAAATGTGAGAAAAAGACAGTTTTGTTAAGCATCTGCATGTCATAAGAAATGTATTTAAAAAAGTTTTATTAAGTATCTTTCAGCACTGTTAAGATCTAGTCGGGCCCATGGAGGAAGTATATTTGGACTTGGTTAGCACTTTCAGTAAACGATCTTTAGAAATAATTGGAGGAGTAGAGGATTCAGGTATTTCAGGGCTAAAGACAGATTCTTGTGGTGATGTTGGCACTAAATTTGTTTACAAAGATGTTGCAATGCCTGTTAGGTCATAATAAGAGGTGCCATTGTGAATAAGTCCAGTCTTGTGTAAGGTACTGTTTCTCAGTTTCTAACATAGTTAAAGAAGGACTTATAATTATCTTTGGCTTCAGAGGCCATCCTAAATGAATGAGCTCCTTTAGTAGATCTAATAGTGTTTTTTCTATTTTTGAGAAAGCTTTTAATACTTTACAAGAGAAGATGGGTTTTGGACATGCTATATAATTTATGGAGATTTTCTTTTGCGGCAGAGTTTAGTTATGGTAGTGAACAACATGGGTGGTTTATTTTTGAATTTCCCATGATGCTTGTTTCTGATAGGAACTGCTAGCTCTATGCTTTTTTCTAAATGGATGTTGAATTCTTTATTCAAGCTTGCTGCTATATAAAGGTTAGGGATGGTGCAGTCATAAGTAATTTTGTTGGTCCCCTTAGATCTCATGTTTACCAGCCTGGCCCTTACTACCCAATGTCCATGCTGGGTCTACCAGCTACTCTCCAAGACCCCCAGGCTTACTAAATTTTTGCTGGGGTTGGTCATGGATCCTGAGAGTGTCCTGGGAACTTGGCTTATCTGTACTTCTATCGGGGGAATTTTTATTTTATGACCAGCCACTCCCTTCTCTCCATGCTTGATGATTTCATCTGAAGGTAATTTCCCTCTTTGGGACATGCCTTCCCTCAGGGAACATATCACTGAGCACCCTCTCACCTTGTATGGGCATGCCCATCCCTTCCCTGCCACACAGTCTGGCCTGAGCCAGTAATCAAACCTGGGTTGGATGGGTCATAGTCAAAGCTTTATCCCTCTTTGCCACTGGAGTAGCTTAAGTTAATTTTGATATTTTATTAGAGAACAGGTCAAGACTGGCAGATCTGTGGTACTTAAATTCAATGTGGTTTTCTGTAAAGGCTTTTGGAGAATAACGGAGAAGGTACAATTTTATGTCTGGACTTCCCTGGGGAAGGTGATCCCACTGAAGTTTTGGAAGAGGTGGCTATATTTGTAAAAATGCTGTTGTATGTAGTAGGTTTGTTTGCTAACTCCTCAAGCAAGGTCTTGTTTATTAAGACCAGGAATCTAGGAGTTTTTTGGCATATCCTACATTGCTGATATAGGTGTCTCAGTTTATTAAAGGGTAGTTAATATCTTCCAAAATAATGGAGTTTATGCTAATAAGCCTGTTAAGGTTTGACAGCATTAGACTTTACTCATTACTTCACTGGTGAATAATAATTAATAACACATGGATAGGGAGACTAGGCAATCATTAACCCAGCTCCTCAAGCAATTATTTTCTAAGGTTTTTAAACACTTTCAGAATAAACAATACCAAACTTTCATATCATGACCAATCAGGAATAAACACTACATTATTTTTGCTTAGAATTAGGAATAATACAATACATCATACAAAAGTTTTACAATGTATTAACAACTTGTTGCAAAACCTTCTAAATTAATGTCAAATATGTATTACGTAAATCTTTGTTAACACTCTGCAGAATACTCTTATTGTTCTATTAGTCCCTAAGACAGTTTTCTATTCATAATATTCACAGCTCAAGTAGTACATTCTTTATTTTGAAACAACTCTTCCTTAGTAGCTGTGTACTAAAGGTCATTTGTTAGCAAATTCAGCTTTGTAAGAAAATGTGTTCTGAAATAAACATGATGAATCCTGTCCTGTAGTTCAACAATGAACACATTTCTGTTTTTTTTTTCAATATGCACAGTTTCACTTCTGATTTTATTAGAACACTTTAATCAGTATACACACACACTATGTATTGATTTGGAATAATATTGATTAGAATAACTGTACCTTCACATTGCCTCATTTGATGTTATTAAGCATCACCCATATCAAAATAATTCCTTAAGATTGGACATTTTTCCCAATGATTCTGAAATTCATCACTACGAATGAAACATTCTTTACAAATCTCTTCCCTTTCTCCTTTACATTCACAATCTTTAAGTTGTCATTTTTATAAAATGTTTTTGTTTCTAATAGTAGTATATTTCCCCTTTGAAGGTAAGAAAATGCAATCAGAATTTGATATTTGGAAATGTAAATAGGTTGTTCAATAAAACAGTCAATGTTATGAATCTTTTCACATTAGTCCTTATATAGATTCTCATCAATTTTACCAAAATGTATTAGTTCTTTTTACACATTAACTACATTGGTTAAAGGCAGTGTTTCATATACTTGTAACTTGACATTCCTTATGTTTAACATTAGTTTTAGAATACAGGTTTTAATTAGAAACAGTAATAATGGTATCATGATTATTATAAAAGATATAAGTATGAAAAAGTTTAAAATACTTCCTCCCCAACTGAAAACAAACCTGTTACCGTGCCCATTTTGATCTGTTAGCATCTTCAGCATGTGCATAATTTCTTACCTTTTGAATCAGTTCTAAATGATTATAAGTTTAATAAGAATTATTTGGGATATATGCACATGAATTCCACATGGCTCAAAGCGCAAGTTCCACCCTTAGAAGCCATAGTGAAATTAAGTGCTATCCTATTCTGTCATACTACAGTACACATAGGAGTTAATTATTCTTGAGTCACTAAATTTATACTAGAAAATGTTGCTTTACTTAATATTTATAATAGCTCTGATAACTTTCTAATTTCCAATAAAGATTTTATTGTAACATGTGAAGGGAAGGCACCTGCAGCAGTAAGGATTCCATTTCCTAAGTTCATATGTGTCAGGCCTTTAAATACTGTATGATTTATAGCACTATGCTTACCGTATGGAGGAAATATTTTGCCCAGTGGGTTATGAATGTCTCTCCTGCTATTAGCATTTTAACTTTTTTTCCTTTTGGTAAAGTTTTTAAGTGTCTAATAGCTGGAATTAATCAGCCAATATAACAACATCTGAACCAGTTCATTAGCAACCAAGGATATGCTTTATATTCGCATATATAATAATGTTCATTTAATAATGTTGCTCCTTTTCCTTGATATTCCAGGTTATAGTACAAATAAAGAAAAGGCAGATCTTGGGTTAACTACAAGACACTTAATTCTTACAATTCTGTGTGGCAACAGCCAAAAGGACAATGGCACCAGGTAAATAGAAAAACTATTTATTAATGAAAAATGTTGAGTGCTTTCATTCCAGACCACTTCAATTTTGAAGTTAAAGCAATTGAAAGTTTGGCATTTTTACACTGTTCCTTTTAATGTCTTGGTATTTCAGTTTTATGGCCTTTTAGTGACTTGATTTTTCATTGGTTAGATTTAACAAGGCAGTTTAATTGTCAGGTATTTTTTTTGCAAATTTGTTTGATGGAAGTTCCTAAGGTCAGGAATGAAATTGCTCAACTTTTTTCTTTAATAAATAGTTTTTATATTTATCTGGTACTACTGTCCTTTTGGTTGTTGCCACATGTAATTACAATAATGATTGTGCAAACACTTTTCCCAACCAAAAATGTTCTATTCCTACAATAACAACAGTTATTGTACTTTTCTCAGTTACTGGAAAGGTAAAATGTGGAAAGCCCCTATCAAAAGGATGGAATATGTGTACAAACCCAACAATCAATAGTATTTAAAATTTGAGCATATAAATGCAAAGTTGCAATGAAAATATTAATTTGAGGATGCCAATGAGGTATTTTTGTTTTAATATCTTTTAATTGGTTTCTAGCAATTTTGTTTGATTGCCTTTGTTCATGAGGAACTGATTCAGTACTTTACAGTTCTGATGCTAGTTGAGGATGATTTACTTATGTTTATAGTAGCCATCATTAACTAGAACAAAATAACAACAAGAAGTAAAATAATTCCAGTTATGATAGTTGAATTCCAGGATTTGTTTTACAAAAAGATTTGGAAAAATTAGAAACATGGGTATCGGATGAAAGGCCTATCATGTCATTGTTGTGAAACTCCAAAAAGTCAAAATCCAAATTGTCTTCTGAAACTTTGAGTTGTAGATTATTTGGAAAAGAATGTTGGTTTGATAAGGCGATGTTCAAATCTCCATGAAGTAAACAAGTAGAATCATTTTGCTGAGTTGTAGTACAAGTGAAATCTATAAGAACATATTTGGATGATGTAGAAATGGTGGATCCTCTTGTTAGTTCTTCCTGTTTTATTGATGGGAAATTGCATCATATCTTGTTTTGAGGTCTCATTGGGTGGCAACATGAAATTATACATTTTTCCTGTTTCCTCATGTCTCATATTCACTTCTGAATGACAAATGTTTTCTTGTCTGTCATCTAGTTCAGTTAGTAGCTGATTGCATGGGTTTACATGGTCTGATGTCATCAATGATTCACTCATGCTCATCACAGGATTGTAGCCATCTTATCTGTGACTCACAGATCTAAGTAGGAAGTTCCTTGCATCTAATAGCAGTACTGGGTGAACAAGAGAACTCAATTTGGTTCCCTCCACCTGAACTTCAGGGTATTCCTCCTGCTATGGGATTTTATATACACCCAATCTCCTGGGCACAGGGAGTGTTCACTTGACAGTTCATCTTGCTTGTTCGCCTCTTGAACAAGCCTATAATTTCTCTGCAAATAGGAAACAGAAAGACTTACAATAAGATAACCTATTCTCATCAATGTATTATAATTCTAAATTCTTGGGAAGAGGTGCTGCTAGCATTCTCATAGGTGAACCCGTAAGTATTTCATGTGGAAATATTTTCTACATGTATTAACTGCACTTCTAATACTAAAGAACGCTAATAGTAAAGCACTAGGCCACTTCAATCAAGTCTCTTTGTCAGTCTTGGCTAGTCCGAATTTTATAGTCTGATTAGTTATTTCAACTGTTCCTGAAGCTTGTGGTCTATAAAAACAATGGAAGCCTAATTTAATTCCTAATGCTTTACAAAGTTGTTGAAATGAGTTCCCTGATCTGATTGTACACAACATGGAACACCGAATCTAAGAATTAATTAATTCAACAATTTCTTAGCTACTGTACTGGCATGATTTTTCATACAAGGATGAGCTTTTACCCAACAAGAAAAAAATGTCAACAATTACCAGTACAAAGTGAAATTTCAACACTTGGGTTACTTCAATAAAGTCCCACAGGAGGGCACAAAAATGGACCCAAGGTCTTTGCATTGATTTTATAGGACAAACAGTTGATATTGCAATATTATATTCTAAACACACTACACGTGTATTTATATAATACTAAACTTCTTCTGAGGGATGAGGTGCATACCAATCATTTGATATTTGTTTTATGAAGGTATTCTGACCTAAATGACATGGAATTTGATAGGATTTAATTCAAGAACTTAGAAAATTTAAAAGGGCTATCAGTCAACCATCCGGGTGGTGCCATAATGAATCTGGAGAGTGAGTACAGCCATCATTTATCCACTTTCTGCTCTC
Source organism: Protopterus annectens (assembly GCF_019279795.1). NCBI lineage: Eukaryota > Metazoa > Chordata > Ceratodontiformes > Protopteridae > Protopterus > Protopterus annectens. The sequence continues at coordinate 92,727,247 of NC_056747.1, forward strand.
AGAATTCCCAGTTCAGTTCTGCAATGATAAAAGTTCCTGTAAAAATAAATCAGCATTATTTGATTGCTGCCTAAATACAGCCTGGACAGGATATGATAACGCAGCATATTTTGCCGCTTTCTCTGCAAGAGCGTTACCTTCAGTAACACTCGAGCTGTCATTTTTATGTGCAGCACATATTTCTACAGCTATCTCCTTTGTTAATAAAAATGCTTTTTAAAGGTTATTTACAAATTATACATTTTTAATTTTTGTTTCAGATGAGGTTAAATAATCCCTTTTTCTCCACAGGGTACAAAAATCATGTATGATGTGTGTGCATAGCAAGATATAGTATAGATAGTTACTGATTTATCCTTATTCCTAGCTGATATACATGCTTCAGATAATGCAACTAATTCATCTATCTGTGCTGAAACTTCTCCATTAAGTTGTCTAGTTAATAAGACTTCATGTTGAGTGCAAACAGAAAATGGTGCTACCAGTTCACCATTTTCTCTTTGTATATAGGAGCCATCTATAAATAAGGTAAGTTCTGGATTTTCCAAAGAACTGTATTTCAAGACTAATCTAGGAAAAAGAACAGAATTAACAACAACAACAAAAAATCACAGTTGCGTGGTTCTCCATTGCTGACTGTAGGAATTGAAGAATAAGATACTACTGGAAATGTTGGTAGTACTACTGCATTTATAGCGAGTAAATCTTGAACAAATCACTGCATATTTTTTTTCTGGTTTCTTAACTGGCAACATAGGTGTATTACAAAGACTATGTGTTTGTACAATTATGCCTTGTTATAAAAGTGTAGAGATTATATGTTTTATTCCCTCTTCTGCTTCAAGTGACAATGGATACTAAACTACCACAGGTAGACACGCACCAGGTTTTAATGTGATTCAGCGAGACTCTGCATCGAGTACCAGTTCTACCTCATTATCATGGCTGGTCCAAAGATTCGCAAGAATAGTTTATAATTCTTCATAGTCTAACTTTTCTACTGTTTTATTGTCTATTAAGAAAGCAAAAAGGTTATTTTCACTAAAATATAATTCGAAAGTATCATTTGGGACATTGAGAAATGCACCATCTGGTATATAATAAATTGTTCATCAAAGTTTATATAACAAGTCTCTACCTAAAAGATTTTAAGGAGCAGAATTTCCCACAATAAAAGCATGTTTGTCTGTTAATTGACCAATCTGAATAGAGACAGGTTCAGTTTCTGGATAATCTAGAGTTACACTTGAAACTCCTAAACCACTAATTACCTTTTCTGTTAAAGAAAAATTTTGTGCATCAGCGGAAACAATCATTGACCTAGTTGCTCCCGTGTCAGCAAGAAATGGTATAGAAGCATTATTTACCTTAATATTTATGTAAGGACCATTTGACTTCTAGTACCAAAGGAAACACTTGTAGCTCCTGCCCATGGCTATTCTCATATGTATTCGACCATTCTGGTGGGTGCCAAGTCATATTCCATACAGGCGGATTTCTATCATTTTGGTGCATTGATGTCTGCATCTGTGCAGGATTTGGAGGTGAACTGTTTGTTATGCTGGAAATAGACATTTCTTTTGCCAGTTTCCTTGCTGGTTGCAGTTAAAACAAACATTTGGTTTTGTATTTGTTTGTTGCTGTGATAAATCTTGGGGTTGATTTTGCTGAGAATGATATAATACTGGTGGTGGTTACTTGGATGGGAGTCTCTCTCTCTCCCAGCTGTATTTCCCCTTCTATGCTTCTAAAATAAGTGTTAAATTACTACAACTGCACATCGATACATTTCTTTTGTTGTCCCCTTCCTTCCCTAGTGAGACTGTCTGCTACATATTGTGCCTGTTTAACAATTTCATGTATTCCCAAACTCAGCCAGCTTAAGCGAACTTTTTTAAGTTGGTCTGTTATCTGAGGTAATAACCCTTCTACAAATGCCAGTTATACCCCACTAGCTGTTGCTCCCTCTTTTGGTTCCAGATGTCCTGAAAATGCTTCAAATGCATCCATCATTCTTTTTAAATATTTGTCTACCATTTTGCTTCTCTTTTGCATTATTTTTTATTCTGGCCCAGTTTGGTGTAGGTGGACATGCTTTAGTAATAGCTTTTAAAAGACTGACCCTAGCAGCTACAAATCTGCCATCTGTATGTTTTGAAATAGCATCTAGTTTAGATTCATCCCATATTTTTCTGAAGACATCAGGTGGTGTTAATACTTTTAATACAGCTCTGAGATCTTCAACTGTAGGATTTTGTAACTGTACATGCCCTTCCAATATTTTACCATATTTGACCGAGAGCATTCATCTAGGAAGGAGTGAATCTATAGTAGTCTGGAAGTCTACTGCTGTCTATAGTTCTACTGCTGTTATAGGTGGCTCTGCATCACAACCTCTAGCCACTGCCAGATTTCACCTTTGAAGCTGTGCTGTTTTTTACTTGTTTCATCTTACTGTATTAATGTTTAAGTATGTGATTTAATTTATATGAAGAATAAGCAGGTTTTGTTTGTCAACTAAGTCGCATTTACACTTGTTTTGAACCTATCACTGGGTGTTGCTTTTGACGTGATCCTATTTGGTATCCTGAAGTAAAAAGCTATATTGCTGTCATGGAGGTAACCTCTGGGGATCAAACATTACCATCTGATGATTTTACTTCCACATTTTGCCACTCTGCTGGTGCCCTACTAACTATATTTTAAGTTTCAAATGCGTTATATGATGGTGAAGGTACAACTGGCAATATAATCTAGTTGTCATCAGATGAATCTTGCTGCTATGTTTTCTCTACTGTATCGGTTTTAAGAGGAAACATCCCCCAATTCTGCATTTTACCAGTGGCACACTTTTGTAAATTCTTTACCGTTCTATTAGCAGCCTAAAGCTGTATTTTTAATATAGCGGAATTAAATGTTTTTTTTTTAATGATTGCTTGCGTTACTCTATTTTTTGATTCTTCTTGCCAATCATTAAAAGCTGACCAGCAAGAAGCCAGTACTTTACGACCATGTTGCTTAAATCTGTTTTTTAGATTTTCTAGTATTTTTTTTATCAAAAATTCCCTTTTATGGAAATTTAAAGTGTTGTCATTACTTGTTAGTTCTACCCATTTATGTAAATATCTACAAGTTTCTCTTCCCTTTTCATCGCACATATAATTTACTGGAGTTCCCCTTTCTGTTTCTTTTACTGCAGTATTATTTGTCCAAGTACAAAAATTACTAAAATACTATTCTAATCTAAAAATCCTGGCACTTTCCCAGCAGGCCAAAAACATTACTTAGTTCCTGGTGCTTAATCAGCAGCCAAATTGAATATTCCTACCTCTTTCCCAGCAGGCTGAATACTCCTGAAAAAAACAAAGGATACTCCAACTCTGATTCGATACCCATTTGTCACATCTGCCTTGTGCTTTTCCAGCAAGCTGAACAGTATGACTACGAATCACATGCATGTCATGATTTAATTGACATACACAACCCATTCAATACCTCTACTTGGCGCTTTTTAGCAGGCAGCTACCCTTGGACTTTTCTGGCAGATCAAACACTACAACTAACTACATTCACATTACTATTTGGCACTTAATCAGCAGCCACTGCCCTGGCACTTTCCAGAAGGCTGAACACTATAACTACATATCACATGCACATCATGATTTGGTCAACATACACATTGCACTCAACACCTCTACCTGGCACTTTTCAGCAGGCCACTAAACTGGTACTTTTCCAGCAGGCCGAACACTGACTAACCACAATAAAACCTAAGTCATACTTGACATTACCTGGAGCTCTTTAGCAGGCCGAACACTACAACTATGTATCACATGCACACTTTTATTCACATCACTACCTAATGCTGACATACAATTTGGAGTTTTCGAAAAAAGAGCATATATTAGTTAATTTAATATCAATATCATACAATCAAAATGCTTACATGCAATTTATCTTGTTGAATTTAACTAAAGAGGTGTTAGTACATCTTACCTTATTTTAATCGGTTAAAAGCTTTGTGTGGCATGTATAACAACGCAGAGTTACCTGTGAAAAAACCTGTCAATATTTTGGGCCCAAAGTAAGCTTCTGATGTTGCAGCACACACAGGGCTTGCAATCTGAACATACAGCACTAAGCTGTTAAGGTTTGACAATATTAGACTTCAGACTTCAATAGAGATTAATAATTAATTTATCAATAACACACAGGTGGGGAGACAAGACAATCACTAACCCATCTTCCTGATTAATCAATTTCTAAGGTTGTTAAACACTTTCAGAGTAATCAATATTAGATATTTCTATCATATAAAACTGTCTTGGCCAGTCAGGAATAAACATGACACAATATTTTTGCTTGGTAATGGGAATCATATAACAGATCATACAAAAGTTATAGAATGTATTTGTAACTTGTTTACAGAAAAATCTCATGAGAATATATATAAAATCTTCAGAATTAATGTCAAATATGTTACTATGCAATATTTTCAGCACTCTGTAAAATACTCTGTTGTTCTGTTAGTACTTAAGACAGTTCTCTATTCATAATATTCTCAACTGTAGTAATACATTCTTTATTTTGAAACTAGCCTTCCTTAGCATATGTGTACTGAAGGCCATTTGCCAGTAATTTCAGCTTTGTAAGAAAACATGTTCTTAAATAAACCTGATGAACCCTGTCCTGTATTTCAGTAAGCATTGAACATCTGTCTGCTTCTTTCAATAAGCACATTTTCACTTCTAAATTTACTAGAACATTTAAATCAGTATACACACACACTTATTGATTTGAAATAATATTGATTAGAGTAATTGTACCTTCACAGGCAATTATTTAGAACACTAACGAATTTTATGCGGTCATCAAGGGAAGAACAATGGTGTTCTGTAACATGCTATTAGTTGATAATTAACCCTATTTTACAATGATCTGGAGTTCACTGAGTTTAGTTTGTGGGTCATTAGGAATCTGCCTGGAGGTAATACATTTCTTGATAAAAATTGAATCTCAACCGCAGCTGCCATCAGATCTGAAGACACGAAAAGTGCAAATCCCAGGTATAGAGGGAGTGCTTTCCCTGCATACATACAAAGTCTCAGTAACTACACAGACATGATGTTTTTCAAATGCAAGTGTTCCTCAAAATCAGGCAGCTTATTGTTTAAACATCTGTCACTGAGGACAGCCACATTAATGTGATCCAGTTTTGGGGTTCTATATGCTAGTCATATTGCAATATTCATCAAATGCATTATGCCTAAAGACACTTGAGGGCATCAAAAGTTGTTATGGAGGTTGATACTAAGTGGGATCATAAAAGAGTGAAATTTCTTAAAACTATTCAAACTCAGAACTAAAACAGAATGAAAACACTGCAAACACAGTTCTGCAGGGAGGTTTTTCCAGCTGCACCCCCACCCCCTTGTTATGTGTACATACTAACTCTCGAGATCTCTGTATCTAGAATAGAAAGAAATCCCTGATATACCACAGTCTCAGTCATTTACTGCATCTCACAGGAATCACATACTGATGAGCACATATTAGAATGTCAATCACTGATGTCTGTTATTTATGCCCGGCACAATACTATGACTTATGTTGCATGTAACGGTTTAAGATATTAGGAGGCTTAGTTTAATTTAATAAAGTACTTACACATTTGATGAAGTATTTTGGTCTTTCAGTATGGTGGTATAACTTGACTATGAACATGGTGGGTGTACAGATGTGAAGCAAAAGGATTTTTTTGCTAGAGTAAGAAAGCTTTCTAATTACAAAAGCTTACGAATGATAGTATTATTTGAGTAAACTGAAATTCTGTGGGTAAACACGTTGTGCGTAAATATATTTTATATATATATATGTATATATATATATATATATATATATATATATGTATATATATATATATATATATATATACACACACACACACACACACACACACACACACACACACACACACACACACACACACACACACAGTACCTTGCAGTTTATGCTTTTCCTGGGTGGAATACCTTACTGTGCAATCTGGATGTCCTCCTAAGTTGGTCTGATTTCTACTCACATCCTAAAGACATGCATTTAGGGCATGTGGTGATTCACTAAATTTCTCATAAGTATGCATGCAGTATATAGACTGGCATCCTGTCCAGAGCTGATTCTCTGCCTCATGATCATTGCATGCTGGTATTGGCTGCATGTCTCTTGTAACCTTGAAAAAGATGTACTGGAGAGTGAATGATGGAGAAAAGGTGTGAGAAATAAAATTTCTTTGAGCAAACTTTAGAAAATATGAATAATCGTAAAATATTTTTTAACACTGTACATTCTGAAATGTTCGGATTATTGCTTACAAGTTAAATAATGAGCTGTGAATTGGTTTAATGTGTTCATCTCATGTGGATTTGCATACACAGACCCTGGTCTGCATATATCAACTACTGCATGTAGGTAGAGCACTGAGTGAAAAGCTCATGATGACTGATTCTGTTTGAGTCATAAGACTAACTATAGAAAAAACAGCTAAAAAACCTCTTGAAGAAAAAACGGAGAGCAGCAGAGCGTAATGCAGTCAGGAAGTCGCTCAATGAACAAGTGCTTGCCAAAAAAACAGAACGTAGATATTAACGCAAATTTATTAGTTAAAATAATAGCGTTTTCGCTGAAAACAAACACAGCTTCTTCAGAAAAAGAATCCACAGTTTAGCGCCAAAGCTTCCATTTAAACATGAAACTGATACGTGTCATAATGACATCACTGCTGAATCTACATTCTGAGTTAAAGGCACACTAACAAATTGTAAAAGTATAAATACAATGAATTCAAATAAGTAAAACATGCCTCATACGGCAATGAAATCCCAGCACTTATGTACACGAAGCAATGAAAAGCCATTATTATAAATGAAAAATAATTCATAAAAGAGTAAATATCAAAGTAAAATAAAATAAACTCATTGTTAATATTATTAGTAACAGACAATGAGTGAAGAACAGTGGCTAAATTTATTAAATAAACAATAAAAAATAATAAATGAGTAAAAAATAATAAATAATTAACTGTGAAATAGACCTGGATTTATAATAATAAAGGTCTAACAGCTGAAAGCCTTACTTAATGTAACTTCTCATTTTGAGAAGGACTGAGATGTTGCAATTCTCGTTAAGGCCAGGGTAGTGGAAGGCATTAAGCCTAATCTGCCATTCAAGTTCGTGTAATTCAAGCAATAACGAGAGTGGGCCCCCTCTAATACTAGGTGGTACATGATCAATCCCCATAAATGAAAATTTATGGTCAGGAAATTTTTCAATGTGCCTAGCTAGAGCATTTTCTTGCTTGTTTGTCCTAATGGCATAGACGTGCTCGTATATACGTTGGCGAAGTTTACGATCCGTCTTGCCAATGTAGAAGGCAGGGCAAAGGTGGCAGAAAGCTCCATAAATCACAGATTTAGTGTTACAATTAATTGTATGTCTTATCAGGTATTTACTGTCGTTAACACTAAACGACGTTCCTGTTTTTAAACAGTGACACCAATTACAGGAGCCACAAATTGTGGACCCTTTCAATTTCACGAAGCCAGGTTCAAACCCACCTTGTAGAAGTTCCTTAAGGTTCCTGCCTTTCCTGAAAATAACTCTAGGGAATGGGCCTAGTTTTTCAAAAAGATCTATGTCATTTCTAATCAAGTCCCAATTTTTATTGAGAATTTTACAAATCCTCCCTGTGTCATTACTAAAAACAGTGATGAAACTGGACACTAAATTGCATTTAGCAAAAATTTCAGATGGCAAAGGACTGTGTGATACAGTTAAATCAACACTGTCTTGTGAATGTTCAACAGGGGTCAGTGGTTGGTCCATCTTAAAGCTAAGAAGAGGTTTAAAGATGCCTCTGGCTTTTTTTATTTCTATCTCAAATATAATTTCCTCTATCAATGAAATTGGATACCCTCTGTTTAAAAATTGATTTTTGAGGAGCAAACATTCATCACTAAAGGCTGAATCAGAGTTACACATTCGGACTGCTCTGACAAACTGGCCTTTGACTATGGCCCTCTTTTGTTTAAGAGGATGTTGACTGGTGTAGTGTAGAAGGGAATTACAATGTGTAGGTTTCCTGAACACTTTGGAAAAGTACATTCTAGCATTGTCATCTTTGTTAAGCTTGACATCTAGGTAGTCTATAGTTTCATCTGAGAATGTTGATGTAAATTTTAAGAATGAGGTGGTACCATTCATAAAGTCTACCAAAGCGTCAGCTTCAACCTTAGTTCCTTGAATTAAGATGAAAATATCATCCAGATAACGAGTATAAAAACGTATCTGTTCCTTAAAGGAAAGGTTGGATAAGATGAATTTGGATTCCCAAAAGGCCATGAAGATGTTAGCCACACTAGCCCCACATGGGGAGCCCATTGCTATGCCTTGTTTCTGTAAAAACACTTTTTCATTAAAAATGAAAAAGTTAGAGTCAAGGACAATGTCAATTAGCTCTGTGACTAGGCTAATTTCATTATGTGTGGCACCCAGATCTTTTAATTTGAGGCCCACCCATTCGGAGGCTTCCTGGTGTGGTATTGATGTGTATAGGTCAACCACATCTATTGTGAGAAAATTGACCTCTGGATTATATTCGATGCTGTCAATACTACTCAGGAAGGACCATGAATCTTTGCAAATAGAAGGGATATTCTTTAGATATTTTAACAAGATGTAATCAATCAACTTAGAACTATTATAAGTCATAGAAAATCTACCGTCTATTAAAGCCCTCATGGGTGGGTTCTCCAAGTTCTTATGTATTTTAGGAATGCCGAACATCATGGGCACTTTTGGGAAGACAATGTCTAGAAAATTGTACAGTTCTAAGTCAATTCTGCCTTCTAGGTACATATCCCTAAGGTAGCCCCTGATTCTTCTGTGCACCCCATTCATTTCACTAATAGAGGAAGGGCAGTATGCTGGTGTGTTCAAAACTAACAACATTTTTTCATTATACAAATTGTTGTTGAAAATTACCAGACCACCCCCTTTGTCGGGTTTGATCACCCTAACTGGTAAAAGATTAAAGTCCGACAGTGCTCTTCTCTGTTCCTTAGTGATGTTGTGATGTGCGTAAGGTTTTAAAATTTTGTTAGAAAGAGCCATGTCTCTGATGTCAAGTTCACAAATGCTTTCAAAAGACTTTAACCCCGGATGTAATGGGGGGTTAAAGGTGCTTGGGACTTTCAGTTCAGCTCTGGGTAAAGAGATGGAGTTATTAAATAATAAGTCTAAGTTCAACTTTCTCGTATAACATTTTAAGTCAAGGATGGTCTTAGTCATATCACATCCAGAGCTAGGCACGAATGTATTTCCTCTGGACATAATTTCAACGAGTTCAGGTGAAAGCAAAATGTCCGAAAAATTGTATATTTTGAAATCACCTTTTTGATTAAGTTGAATACGCACATGTGGACTCGCATTGTCAGCCCACTCAAAGTCAGTGTGGACTGAAGTTAGTTGTTGCGAGTTCTGCTCCTCGTCTGGTATTGACGTTGTGGTAATTGTCCTAAAAAATCATTATTGTTGTCAGAGTTTGAATTGAAATTATTGTTCCTAGGCTTAGTATTATTAATAAAATATCTTCTATTTTGTTTGTCAGATCTATTGACATTAGGCCCATGTTGATTAAAGTCCGCAGATTGATTAACTGAAGTAACAGGTGCCACATCGGAGTCAAACCTGTCAAGGCTATCAACTCCTAAAGAGGGCACAGACTGCAGTTTAGGAAATGCACATTTACGGTTGTAGGCATCCCTATCCCTGTTTAGTTTTTTGACTTTATTCAGCTTCAGTTTAGACATAAGCCCCTCTATGCTTATGAAAGTCCGGTCATATTCCACTTTAAAACGCAAAAAATTAATGTCCATTTTGATAGAATTGTCCAGTAGTTTGATCTCATCCGTCAAAAAATTAATATTAAGAGAGTAATGTTTAATTAAAAGTTCCAACAGTTGTGCCCCTTGCCTTGTGAAGAGTGTGACCAAATCTGCCAGAAAGTCAGACCCCTGGATCAAGCCCGAAGGCGTGAAAGAAGAACGAAGGCCTTTGGGCACTATATTCTCACTTAAGCATTGCTGGAAGTAAGACACTTCCAGCTGTAGTTTCTTTAATTTAATCATTTTAGCATCCAGTTGTTTTAAATTGTTTAAAATAGTATCGTAGGAGTCAGACTCACCATATGCAGCCGGTCGATCCAAACCAGTCGCCCCAGGGAACGAAAAAGCTTCAAGGTTATTAATCCACTGGGAGATCGATGGAACGCCAATAAGCTCCTTATTAATGCTGGTGACATTCTGTTGTTCACTAGTCCTCAATTGTCTGTCCTCGCCTTCTATGATTTGCGATGCCAATACTGCAGGTTGTTCTCCCTGGTTAGCGGTAAAATGTGGACCACTAAGATGTTGCTGGCCAGCTGGAATACTACTCCGTGAAAGGTGAGTGCTGTTCGTATTCTCATATGCTTCCATCCTGGTGCTCAATGCGTCAATCTTTTGAGAAAGGATTAAAAGCAACCTGTTCGTCTCAGAGCTAGCGTTCTGGATGCTGTCATCCGGTTGGACACCTTCCGACTGGAAGATTGTCGGTGTGCAAGGGCTACTCATACTCCCCGAGGCTGGAAACGAAGACAAACTATAGAAAAAACAGCTAAAAAACCTCTTGAAGAAAAAACGGAGAGCAGCAGAGCGTAATGCAGTCAGGAAGTCGCTCAATGAACAAGTGGTTGCCAAAAAAAAAAACAGAACGTAGATATTAACGCAAATTTATTAGTTAAAATAATAGCGTTTTCGCTGAAAACAAACACAGCTTCTTCAGAAAAAGAATCCACAGTTTAGCGCCAAAGCTTCCATTTAAACATGAAACTGATACGTGTCATAATGACATCACTGCTGAATCTACATTCTGAGTTAAAGGCACACTAACAAATTGTAAAAGTATAAATACAATGAATTCAAATAAGTAAAACATGCCTCATACGGCAATGAAATCCCAGCACTTATGTACACGAAGCAATGAAAAGCCATTATTATAAATGAAAAATAATTCATAAAAGAGTAAATATCAAAATAAAATAAAATAAACTCATTGTTAATATTATTAGTAACAGACAATGAGTGAAGAACAGTGGCTAAATTTATTAAATAAACAATATAAAATAATAAATGAGTAAAAAATGATAAATAATAAACTGTGAAATAGACCTGGATTTATAATAATAAAGGTCTAACAGCTGAAAGCCTTACTTAATGTAACTTCTCATTTTGAGAAGGACTGAGATGTTGCAATTCTCGTTAAGGCCAGGGTAGTGAAAGGCATTAAGCCTAATCTGCCATTCAAGTTCGTGTAATTCAAGCAATAACGAGAGTGGGCCCCCTCTAATACTAGGTGGTACATGATTTTGAGCAAACTTTAGAAAATATGAATAATCGTAAAATATTTTTTAACACTGTACATTCTGAAATGTTCGGATTATTGCTTACAAGTTAAATAATGAGCTGTGAATTGGTTTAATGTGTTCATCTCATGTGGATTTGCATACACAGACCCTGGTCTGCATATATCAACTACTGCATGTAGGTAGAGCACTGAGTGAAAAGCTCATGATGACTGATTCTGTTTGAGTCATAAGACTGTCATTCCTTCACCTCTGGCATGCAGAGTGAAGGGAGTCTAAGAAACCTAACTTTTGTCATAACAATTTGTCAGAATTGTTTATGCATTATCATGGTTTCTATGGTTCTAGGCATTAATTCAAATAGTTTGAGTTACAGCTGTAATACTCACCATATTTAAAATTAGATTACTTAAAAACTAAAGCACATAAGACTGCATGATAAATAAATACACTGTGTTTTTCAGAAAAAAAGAAAAACATAATTTTAGATATTATACATGCATGTTCACATACACATATACATATATGCAGTATATACCATTAAAACTAAACCTGTGTTGTGTAGTCGGTTAGTGCAGTAGGCTGTGGTTGACAGGGGCCCGGGTTCAAAACCTGCTTACATTGATGAAAACTCGAATACAAGTAGCCATCGAAAACCAAAAATGGCAAATGCTGTTCCTCCAGCTAGGACAGTCCTCCAAAATTACATGGGCCTTTCACAACCTAGTCCTGCCTGAACACTGACAAATCATTAAACTTCCCTTACCCTTGTTAGACCTACCACTTATCTCCTGCTTCTAACCCTAAACCTAAATCACTTAGTTACTAAGTAGTTAACAGAGTAAGCGAATGAAACATGCAGATTTACATTCACTGTGAAATTGTAAACAGGTGCACTTTCTTTACAGAACTCTTCAATTAAGCAGCATTTAAGTAAACACAGTTCAACCATCAGTAAAGCAGCAGTTGAATAAACACAGTTTAACCACCGGTAACGCAGGATTCAAGCAAACACCATCAGTAAAGCAGCATTCGCATAAACACAGTTCTACCACCAGTAAAGTAGCATTCAAATAAAGTCAGTATGACCATCAATAAAGCAGCATTCGAATAAATACAGTTCTACCATCGATAAAGCATCATTTGAATAAACACAGTTTGACCATCGGTAAACTGGCATTTCAATAAACACAGTTTGATCAGCAGTAAACCGGAATTTGAATAAACACAGTTTAACCACCGGTAAAGCAGGATTCTAGCAAACACAGTTCTACCACCAGTAAAGTAGCATTCAAATAAACTCAGTATGACCATCAATAAAGCAGCATTCGAATAAATACAGTTTGGCCATCAGTAAGGCGGGATTTGGATAAACACAGTTTAACCATTGGTAAAGCAGCATTTGCATAAATGCAGTTCTACCATCAGTAAAGCAGCATTTGATTAAATACTGTTTGACCATCAGCAAAGCAGCATTTGAATAAACACAGTTCTACCATCAGTAAAGTAGCATTCAAATAAACTCAGTATGACCATCAATAAAGCAGCATTCGAATAAATACAGTTCTACCATCGATAAAGCATCATTTGAATAAACACAGTTTGACCATCGGTAAACTGGCATTTCAATAAACACAGTTTTACCATCAGTAAAGCAGCATTTGATTAAACACTGTTTGACCATCAGTAAAGCAGGATTCAAATAAACACAGTTCTACCATCAGTAAAGCAGCATTTGATTAAATACTGTTTGACCATCAGCAAAGCAGCATTTGAATAAACACAGTTCTACCATCAGTAAAACAGCATTTGAATAAACATAGTTCTACCATCAGTAAAGCAGCATTTGCATAAACAGTATTACCATCAGTAATGCATCATTTGAGTAAACATAGTCTGACCATCAGTAAAGCAGCATTCGAATAAACATATATCAGACTATATTAATACATACTACCTATCCATATTCTATTAAGCTTTCACATCACATCCTACTCATGCCAGCAGCCACATACAATAAATATATCAGGGTCCTAATACATTATTATCTGTAATTTTGGTAGAAAAAACTAAACATTCCAAAAGCACTATTCAAATTCAGTTGCATTGTCTTTATACTTTTAAGAGTAACTTTGAGCCCATTGCAGGACCACTTAATAATGCCTCATCTCAATCCAATAAACCGTATCGTATTACCTGCTCCCTCTTTAACGCCCGCAGTTACAAGAAAAAAATTGACCAAATCAATGCTCTTACCATACAACATAATATTGACATTATAGCTATTACAGAAACATGGCTGCAACCTGACACCCCTAGTCTTCACCAACTCATACCAAACTATTCATGACTACAGGATTACAGACAAGGCAGAAAAACCTGTGGGAGAAGCATTAATTCTCTTGAAAGACAACCTTAACCAACCTCAACCACACTATTATTACACTAGCTAAAACACCTCAGAATTGGATGCTAACTGTATCCTTTTAAAATTTACAACAAATATTCCTATCTCCACCAACCCCACTACCAAAATTCAATACCCTCATCCAACAAATATATGGCAAAGCTCCCAGAAACTATAACCTAATCTTTCTTAAGAGATTTTAACCTTAATTACTCAGCACCAAAAGCTATTGATAAGTCAGAACTCCTAGCCAGCTTAAGTGTTACCCAAATCAATTCTGAAGCCACTGGACCAAACCTTCAATCCAACAGGCACACCTTACTAGATCCTGTGATAACTAATGATCCTACAGTGATATCTAACCTAACCATATGTGCACCCTCCTTCAGTGATCACTGTGACTTTCACAGTACATGATCTAACATTAAAATATAAACCCAAACTTATCACCTTCAGACCCCCCAAACCATTCAGAATATCACTAATCTTAAACCACCTTGTCATCCTTGATTGGTTTTACTTACTTGTCATAAAAGACCCCAGTGAAACATCTAACAACCTCACCAGTACCCCACTGCACTTATAAAACACATTATTTCCCATAGTACAAAGGCTACTTTGACTTCATAAACACGACTGGATATCTAATGAATTCAAACACCTCCTCAGATTATATGCAAAACAACGTACAATTGGAAATGCAACACCTCCAAAGATTATCCAGCCAAATATACCTTACTAAGCAACCTAGCTGAGCAAGACACAAGAACAACCACTACCAAAACAAACAAATCTCACTTTAAGCTAAACCTAAAAGATTCTAAAGAGAAATCGACCTGTTAATTGGTTGAAAAACACAACACAATTCTATTTCCCTGAACCCCTCTAACACTACCATATACAGAGTGTCATGCACTAACTTCCTCAATGAGTTCAGCAACCTGCCACACATCAACAACACAAACCTACCATGCCCACAGCCACCCTCACCCACCTTTACATTCCAATATTCCACTTCAAAACAATGAGAACCAAAGAGACTGAAACACAATTGGACCAAATACATATAGATACTCTCCCAGGGTTGGATAGCTAGCTCCTTGGTTCATTCATTCCTCTTTGTAAGGACTTCAGCTGCCACTCTCTCACTCATGTAAGATTATGCCTCAGATATGGAATACAGAAATAGTAAGTCTTATTCCAAAACTACCCAGGCCAGTTACAGCTTCACAATCCTATCCTATCTCAATATGTCCCACTTTAGATAAAATACTAGAAAAATTATCTACAACCAAATTACTGCTTTTTTTACATCAATATAATTTTCTATCCAGGAAGCAACATGGATTCTGGTCTGGTCGCAGGACCATAACAGCTCTTTTCTCCCTTACAGATGATATCCTATCCAATATGAACAAAAGCTACCTGACAGGAGACATCTTTATTGACCTCACAAAAGCCTTTGATCTAATTGACCATAACTTACTATTTGACCAATTAACTGAAACCGGCATTAGTAACAATGCAAAACCCTGTTTTGTAGACTTCCTCACCAATAGATCCTTCAAGGTGAAGGTAGGCACCACCACCTCTGAAACAGCTCTTCTTATGAAAGGAGTCCACCAGTGTTTTCCATATTTATCAACAAACTCCCATCTGATCATCCTCAGATACAGCTAATTCTTTTTACAGATGACATGGTCATCTAAAGGTCAAACAAATCCCAATCTGTTATACAAATGCAGCTTCAAGGTGGCCTTCAAACCATCAACCAGTGGCTAATAGGCCAGAAACGTGTACATAATCTCTCAAAAAACAAGAGCAATGCTATTTGGAACCAACCAAAACATAGCCATAGTACCCACTTTCCTTCATATTAAAGCTGTTAACAATACCACCATAGAAACTAGCACATCCTTCAAATATCTTGGCATTTGATTAGAACAATCTCTTATCTTTTCGTGGACTAAAAACACAAAAAAAAGATCAGCATATTACTTTTCTGGGTGAACAAGCTCATCTTTTCTGTTCAAGTTAGCCAAAGTTGCCTTAGGCAGAGGAATACTCTTATCTCAACTCACATGTTGACGACCCATTATGGCTGCAACCTCAGAGAAAAATGTCACCACCTTGCAAACCATCTCCAATGAAATCTGCTGGTTCATTACTAACTCCCCCAATAAAGACCACTACTGCCTAACTCTTGCCAAAGCTAAATGCATCTCAGTACATTTAAGAGCCAGTTTAATACTTGTATCACTAAATCACAAAGCCTTGCTTCCTGAGACACTGTCCCCTCTCTCTCTCATAAACTTTGCACCAAAACCCCCACATATAATCTCAGGGGTATTATTTAATTTCAAACCACACTACTAACTCCAAAAAGTAAACTCCATTGCACTGACCATGCACTCTCCATCCTCTCCTAAACTATGGGACTGCATTTTTTTCTCTCTCTGAATCACAGGTGTCCAAAAATACCCTGACTTCAGGTCTTTATGTTGTAATAAAGTGAAAATAAGTCCTTTCCATTGATTAAGTGTATGGTTTATTATGCAAAGTGCTATATGTCTCTCTGTTTCTGCATCATAAAAGGTAGGAATCCTAATGTACATATACACACACACACACACACACACACACACACACACACACACACACACACACACACACACACACACACACTGTGTTATCACTGGAATAAACACTTAAAGCAAAATGATGCACTGTGAGATTGGGATTTTTTTTCTGCAGTTCAAACCAGTTTCCTGTGCTTGTTAGACATTCTTTATTTCTTCTAATTAAATGTTTTTTATGTTCTTACTTTGACAACAGTATGCTTGATGACTTTATTTTCTGCACTGTAGTTTTGTTTTATAATGAGTAACTGATCCTGTTGTCCTGGACAGGACTGCAAAGAGATCACTGGACTAGACTAGTATTAGTTTCTGAATGAATGAACAAATAAATAAAATAAGATGGGGGGGGGTTAGACAACGGCAGAAGGTGGACTGCTACCCTTATGTACTGTTGCAATTAACAGTGTTTTTGTCTCTTACAGCAAGGAAGAAGCGGAAGCTATTGAGAGGGAACTGTTGGACGACTACAAGTTTGGCCAACAGCAGCTGATTGAGATTACAGGCCATGCCTGCGCTATGGCAGTGACAAAGGTATGATATTTTTATATTCTTAGTTTACGGGGGTCTGGCACTTTTCACATTGGATTTTAATATTGAGAGTTATTTACTGTTTTAATGGGGTGGATCATATTGAGGTGCAGTAGTTTCTTGTGTGCTTTCAGTTATAAATATAGGAATAATAAATGTAGTAATAATAGGAAATAAAAACAGACATAGCTGTAACACTGTGTGACATCTTTTGGTGTTTGCATGCATGGTGGTTTGACATATCTATAGCACAGCGTGACATCTGCTGCTGTTTACATCCATGTAGTTTGTTGTCCTTCATGCATTTTCTGGTTCTGTTTTTTATCACATTCTTAAATATAAATCTGAGTACAGAAAGGGAAATTGTCTGGGCTTAAAATGACCTGCAAGGGCAGCTAGCCCAGTAATTACCTATGGACCTATGGGCTTATAAATCATACCAGCCTAGTCTAAAAAAAAAACAAAAAAACGCCTGTACTATACTCAATCTTTAAATTAACTTTATATGTAAATCAAAAGTAACCGTACTACTATATTTAGCACTGCAAGTTGTGTAACATAACGATAGTTAAAGATTCAAAGTACGTACTATTACCAGTTGTCCCTGTATACCGATATCAGACATATCACTATGTGCTACTGCCAATTGTTTTGTATGCCTGTGTCTAACTTGTCTTGTGTCTTGTTGGATATTTCCTGTTTCCGGGCCTCTGCTAAAATTATATTTGCTCAGTTGGACAATCACAGTAAACAAACGTAAATAAATAATAAATACTTTTTTCGACAGACCACTGTGAGATACAGTGCAACCAGCCTTCCCTGTGCACTAGACGGGTTTATATTATGCTTTCGAAAACTCAAACTGTCGACAGCCTAATAATCGACACGAAAATGTCAAAACCCCCGAACATCGAACACACACACAAAAAAAAAAAAACACCTAAACACAACACAAATTGCTCTATGCACCCCCCGCTACTTAAATATACCAACTCTGAGATCGCACTACATTACAGTAAATGGAACTCTCCCCTTATGGAGATTTCCATTTACACGCGCAATGACTTTCGCTTTCGACATTTTGGTGCTGACAGTATCAGCTTCGATATTGTCGGCCTTCGACAGGGTGAAGTAGACCCCACTAGATAGCCTTATCAGCGCACTGCTGTATGAGTGGTCCGTCTCTGCACCACAGCGCTAACCAGGTCGACCTGATGAATAAGTAGTGAAGTTTGTTTTACATTTGTAATCTCGAACATCGGAATGTTGAAACTAACAGTGTCAAAAGGAATACACCAAAACTCCCAATGTCAAATCACAAAGACCTAACAAAAGGTTGATTCTTGAAACTCCCTGCTTCTTCAAAACTAGGGACAAGTGCTAACATGGGTCCTGAAGGGGGGCAAGTCTGAGAGTTTGGTATATTTCTTCGTCAACATTGGGAATTTTGGTGTATTCCTTTTGTCAATGGCAGTTTCATTGCTTTGACCCTTGAGGTTATAGTTGCAACCCATGAAGTACCCCATATCTATACGCATGTGTGAATGTACGTATAAGGCTGTGTGAAAGCACTTTTGCTGTATAGAACAATATAATGCATATTCCAGGACTGATTTAATACAAGTACAAAATTGTTCAGTATACTTGAAAGCAAATTTCTGATTAAACCTCTACTTTAAAGCTATAGTTTCCTCTCCTAATGCACAGCTTGTAGCAGATAGATTGGGCTGAAATCATTTGACCATTTTACTAAATGCCAGTGAATCTCTTTTTTTTGGCTATTTCTTGCTAATGTGAAGAGGAAGCAAATGTAAAAAGGTATATGTTTGGCTGTGCCTTCTGTGTGGTATTATTTATTTATTTAATCATGTATGTATGCATTTATAGTTTGTTGATAAGAGTCATGTACTCATCCAAAATGGACCCATTCAGACAGGCTGGGTATAGAAGCATATTTAAACGGTACTTATACATGTTGGCAGTAACTATCAATTTTTGCTTTCAAGACATTTGAATAGACAGAATTACAGATTCACCGATTACAGGTACAGCTTGGGTTTGCAAGTAGTGTGATTCAAAACTAACATTCAAGAGAGATGAACAGGCATAATCTGCATATAGTGACATTTAACAACAGTAGGTTTGTAAGTTCATAGCAATGAATTCTAAGGTTATAACTTACTGGTCTTCAAGAGGATTATTTGCAGCTTCCCATAGATGTATCAGAATTATTTTGAAGGAAGTTAATGACTGATTAGTTCTGATTGTAAGGGAAAGGGTATTTCACAATTTCAGAAGATGTTGTATATGTCTGCTATTTTTTATTCTTCTAAAGTTCACATTTTTTTAGCATTACGTTTCAAAAACTGGTGTTAGTTCCTCTAGCATGGCACATTCTATTCAGAGAATACTTTCAAACATTGCTAGATCAGACATTAAATTTTAAACCAGACAGAGATCTAATTATACAATAAATGCTCATTACTATTCACAAACAAGCACACTGACTGGACAGCCCAAACAGTGTTCCCATTGTAATTCGAGTATATACCAACAGTAAAAAGTCTAAGCCGCGGTGGTGCAGCGTTAGTGTTGTCGCCTCACAGCAAGAGGTTCTCCCATTCGATTCTTGGCTGGAGCGCCTTCTGTGTGGAGTCTGCATGTCCTCCCCATGGTCGAGTGGCATTCGAAAGACATGCGTAAATGGACGTGCCTTCGTTGAAGGTTGGGCATCCCGCTGGCACCTTGGAACCATAAAAATCGACTGCCAATCATTAGTGGACTGGAGTTCCGCTATGGCGACCCCTAACCGGGAAAAGCCAAAAAAAACCCAACAACCAACAGTAAAAAGTCTGTCTGCTGAAGTATCATAGACCAGGTAAATTTTCTGTTAGCATATGCTAAGGGACAGAGCAAAATACAAGAAAAATCATGTACGTTCTGCAAACGAAACCAACAGAAACCTACTTGAGATTCCTTATATGTTTGCTCTGCCCCTCATAAATCTCTGTTTTACAACAAGAATGTCCGGACCACCACTCTGATGATAAAACCAAAGTTTAATAAAATAGATAAAACAGTGTATCACAGTGAGCGCTTTCAGGTTATAAAACCGTTCTTCAGACATATATGCAGTATTGTAATGCAAAATTTAAAATACATGATATCCAATCAAAAATCTAATACTGAGCCCTCGTCTTCTTTAGGGTGGGTTTAATCTCTGTTTTAGTAAAAGTTTAAAAAAAAATAACAGCAATGGAAATTTTTTGTTTTCTCCATCGCTTCTCCTACACTGATGCACTGTGGAAGTACAGGAACCCTAAGTCCCATATGCCTGCACGGTACGTTAGTATAGGGAAGACAAAGAAGAAGACTGAAGTGTCGTTATACAAACGCATTATTTAGCAAAGGTAAGCAATGCCTTTCTTAAATAATGCAATTGTAGGAAAGCAATAATCCACTGCTGTTTGAGGGTATATCATCCTGGTGATCAAACCACACCAAATGTGGGTAAATCCTGATATACACATACACAGTCATGTATTATTGCTTAAGTAACACACAGTGAAAGTTCCTACAGCTTTTTAAAATCATTCATGTTTCCCAACCATATGATTTTTCAAGAAGGAAATCATATTTTATGTTTTTCAGACCTTAATAGGGGGTTACAGTAGACAGTGTTGAATTCAATAATGGGTAAGGTCAGTGAAGTACAAATTGATAGACAGATCTCTTTTTTAATTTCTCCAAATCATTTGGGGTTCTAATACCATGATGGGACTGGACCCCATTCCTAAGTCAAAGTATGATTAAAATTCATAAAATTAGTATTGGTTCAATTTTTGATGTCATCCAGAAGTGCTCTTCAAGCACCCACAATGTGCCTAGTAATGACTCCTTCTGTAATTCTTATGAAGTTACATGTATCCGTAACATATCAAAGTATGATTGTAGATTCTTTTTTATAAGACCTGTTGCTCCTACTACTATTGGAACTGCCTGGTATCTTTCTTCCACATTGCTCTCATTTCTGCCTGCAAATCCAGATATTTTATTATTTTGTGTCTCTGTGTACACAAGACACTGTAGTCACTGGGTGTGGTGATTTCAATGTTCAATGCTACTTTTGTCTTCTTTTCATGGACCACTATATCTGGTTTTCTTGCATCTATCTTTTAAACTGTTGGTAATGGGTGAGCCCATGTGAGGTAGACATTATCATTTTCTATGATGCTTTGTGGCTCATGTTACAGTGTTTTTCAGATACTTCAATATTATAATATTTGCACAATCCCCAGTGCAAGTCTTGCCACATTATTATGCCTTTTCAGTATACAGTTCTTCTGCCATTAGTATGTCATAACCAGTAACAAGGTGTGCAAGAATTTCCAATTCTGTTTTACAAAACATACATTTGTCTGTTTCTCCCACATATCCAATGGACTTGTAAACTAATGTGTACGTAGTCCACTATATTGGGCCGCGAATATTAACCTTTCATCCTTTGGTTTGAATTTGCCTCTCCTTAACCATTCCTGTGCTTGATCCTGATCAACATGAGGTTGTTCCAGGAGTTTTCTATACTTTCAACTATATTTATGCATTTTCCACATTTCTTGCCTTCTCACCTAATCCTTCACCTTGTATTATTTCTTTTGTTTTTTTGGCACATTCAGTTGCTGCCTGATTTTTATCTACTTCTGGTTTGATTTCCATTCCCGCTTGACGCCAATATGCTTCTGCTAGACTAAGAAGGGAAGTCATCTTAGATTTATTCTCCTCATGTTTCAAAACTTTCACTATGTTTGGATCTTGTGAGGTCAGCAGATATGTATGCAGTCCCATGACTGCAGCTATACACGTAATCAGTTTCAAGGATGTCCATACCTCCTTCAGAACAGGGAATATAAAATCTTGGTGTGCACTGATTTTTATAAGCTTTGTCACCTAGATGTCAATGCTGTTTTCAGGATAAATGTAAGCCTTCTAAAATATTCCTTACTGAGTTTTATTTGCATTTGTTCATGTTTTATTTTTGATCCTTCATCAGTTCCCAAATATTTATACACTCCCTCTTGATCAAGTTCTTTTATATCACATTCTTGTCCCAAGCTGATGTTTTCTTGGTGCTACAGCTTTCCTGCTTTAATGGTTGCTTTTGCACCTGTATCAAGACAAAATGACATTCTTATATTGTCTGAAAACGTTTTGACTAGTTATAGTTGTGCTTTCAGTTCCCCATCTGATGAGCTATACAGATTTAAATCATCAACAAAGAGAAGATAAGAAGTCTTTATATTTTTTTGCTTTGTGGGAGCCAAATTATAGCCATGACGTAATCTGGTAAGCAGACAGCTTAATGGGTTAAAGGCAAGGCAAAAGAGCAGCGGTGACAGTCACCCTGGAATATCCTCCTTTGGATTTTTATCCTTGGAATAATAATTTGTTCTTTATCATGGCTTAATTGCAAAGTGGTCTGCCACTGTTTCATTGCCAGTGTAATGTAGTTGATCAGTGCAGGGTGTATCTTATACATTTTAAGCACTCTATTTTATCCATGAATGTGGATACTGTCAAATGCTGTTTTTTAGTTTAGCCATGCCATACTTAGATTCTTCCCCCTTTTATAGTTCTCCACTATGACTTTATTTAACAACAAATGAGCCTTTGTTCCATATGACTTTCTTTTATTACCCTTTTGTTCTGTTGCCATAATTTATCTCTCTGGACTGATAAGACATGTTCTTTAAAGTTAAATGGACTAGATAAAATGCTTTTCTGGTGTTTGTACTGTAGTCAGCAGTTAATTTGCCTATTGTTATCCCTAGATGTGTAAAGTCAGTGTTATTTTTTATGATTTTATGGTATATCTTTAATAATATATCCACTTGTGATAGTTTTCATTTGTTTTCATTTAATTACATTACAAGATTAGAGGAGAAAGCCATTTCTACCCTACCAGGTATGTATTTTTATAGACCACTTTGGAGAACTTTGTCATATTTCAAATTTGCAGTCCTCAAAATATTTAGATATCAAGAGACCATGTACCATTTTTTTACCTGAAGAGAATACTCTAAAAGGAACTGGCTGTGATGGATAATGGGATTTTGTTATGTAGTTTGGTGGAGATTCCAAGATTCCAAGTAAGGAATTAGAGTAAAACTATGATAAAGTAAAACAACACACATCAAGGAAACAGGCAGTGGAAGGGGAGGTCTAGACAGTGGGAGAATACTGAATGTGTGTTTTGGCCATTGTAATAATTATTTTACCAATATTTTACAAACATTTCCTTTCTTAAGACAACCCGTGTTCTCTTTGCATTTGTTAAATAGAATAAACATCTACTCCATCAGTCCCTAAGTTGCAGCTCTATTTAATGTAGTTTTTTACTTCTAGTTTCCAGTCAGCATTGCAATACCTTACTACTAGGATACTTAACAAAATGCTGTCCTTGATGTGGCAAATTTACTGAAGACAGAATTTGCTAATTTGGTGGAAGAATACCCACTACTGCTTAAATTGTTCCAGCTTATAATTAAAAGATGTAGTTGTTGTTTGTCTTTCGGCTTTTCCTGGTTAGGGGTGGCAACGGCGGAACTCTGGTCCGCTAATGATTGGCAGTAGATTTTCACGAACGCTGAGGTGCCAGCTCGACGTTATGGACATATTTGTGTACCCTTACTTCATATTCCTATCATAAAGCATTGTTAAACAGAGCATGTAAACTGAAATACTCTTTAATCATCACAGTCAATAAAATAAGCTAACAAATGTAAAAAAAAGTTTGCATTTCATCTTTTAGAAAACAATTTATTTAACAGATAAGATAAGATATTGTGAAAATATTGTGAAGGGAATACAAAATGGTTATGTTGGACAAGGCACCAGACTGCTTCACTACAGCTTTGAACAGACAAATATATGAATAACTGATAACCAATAGTATAATTATTAAAAAAATGTAAACTGTATTATGACCCCCCCATTAATTTTGGCTTTGTGGTAAGAGGTTACACACCAAAATGTGAAAAAAATTGCAAACACTCGGCAAGTAAAGTCCCATACCACATTTGCAGCATTAAGTTACAAAAAATAGTAATAACTGTAAATTAAGATGTCTGAGAGACAAATGTTAGCACAAATTTAAACAAAGGTAAATAAAAATATATAAACTAGACAGAAGATAAACCAGGAATGCTAAATTTCTTTTTATACTGAAAGCACCATATGTTATTATTATTGTTATTATTATTATTATTATTAATACAGTGAGAGCGGTTCAAAGAAATGACACAACACCATAATTTAATGCTGTCCAAGCACTACCCAGCTTTGTGCTATTGTTCACCTCTTTCTGTTTTCCTGTCTAGTTTTCTTGTTATTCAAGCATAATTTTTACAGAGATGGATATTCCCTTAAACTTCTTCGCTTTTACTTGTAATAATTTTATGTAGTGAATTCTGAGACAGACAGACTTGTTATGTTGAATTTTCATAGGCCTGGATCCAGAATAATTTTGTGTCATTCCGCAACCACATATACATACTCATTGTTGTGTTCTCCTCTGGTGTCTGAATGTATTTGGAATGATTTCATGCAGGAGACAAGAAATTTCTATGCCAGCCTGTTTTTAGGCAGGTGCTGAATTTTTTGTGTCAGTATTTTTGGACCATAACCCAGTGTGATGCTGTACTCACAAAAATGCACATATATTAGCAATTTGTTTCCTTTAGCAGGCATCGATCTCTCTGACAGCTATGAGGATGACAGACCAAAACTCTTCAACACCTGATTCTCCTTCACAAATGCGTGACTAATATAGAAAAGGTAGTATTTTTAATTATACAATGCTCCCCCATTAATATTCCAAAATGTGCACGCTGATTGGCCAGCATGCCCATTGTAAATCCCACAATAAACCAACAGAAAAAGGTCCTGTCATGCGGACTTTTTTCTGTTGGTATAAAGTGTCCAAAACCTTTTTTTTTTTTTTTTTTAATAACTAAAAAAAAAAAAGAAAAAAAACAGAGCAATGTAGATTTTTTTTTTCTCCATTTCTTCTATTTCAAAGCATTGATATACTGGGTATGCATAGGGATGCAAGTCCCATACGCATGCCCAGTACATCAACACAAGGAAGCAGTGTACCACCACCGGCGGAAGAACAGTAATGCAACATTATACAAAGACATTATTTAAGAAAACAAAGTATTTTTTCTTAAATAATGTCATTGTATAATAGCAATAACTGACTCCGTGATTGTGGTATATTGAAATTTACCCACGGTTGGCTTTATTTAATTACTTGGGCTTCGCTCTCGTGATTAAACCACACCAACCATGGGTAAATCTTCAATGTACCACAACACGTCATTGGTTATTACTTAATTATATTCCATCAATTCACTTTCAGTCCTTCTGCTGCAGTCACAAACCCAGACGAGACAGTTGTTTTACAGTTGGACATGTACTTTTTGTCAGTGCAAGTGAGAAGGAGAATAGGGGAATGTGATACTAGTTCCCAAGATCATGTCAGGGAGATACGAAAGGGCCATTCTAAACAGGAAGAGCACAAGGAGGAGGAGGCGTGGCCAGTACATTTTAGGGGCTGATTATTTTCTGGATCTTTGAAAGTATTTTTTCACAGAAAAGGCTGTCAGCCTGTTAGAATGAATGAGGAAGAATGAATCCACAAAGGTACTTAAGATGGCAAGAAACGTGTAAAATGGGTAAGGGGTAAGGTAGAAATGGAGGGAGGTAGAATGCTAGCACTTAAAAGGGCAGGCTAAGTAGACTTCGTACTGCTTCTTTTATTAACCATATATAATACAGTATGATAAAATGCAATACAATATGGATATGTGGCGCTTCTCAACATGCTTGTCTTTTCTAGTGAAGCTTTTTAATAACTTCATTAAACAAGTATGGAAGAGAACTGGTAAGTTTATTTTTAGTATAAATACAAAGCTGCAGAAAACTGAAATAATATTTTTTCTTACATGTAAAATACAATGCACTTTTCTATTTTCTTTTGTGCATGTATATACATCAATAAAGAAAGTAATTAAAGCAAACAAAAAGCACTCTCTCAGGAGATACATGTAAACGTACAATTTCTAAAATGTTCCCTTTTTAAACACAATACACTGCTTTGTGCTTATAGTTTCTTTTATGTATGCTTACACTTAAGCAATTAAATCAGCAAAAAGTACTGTCAAAGGAACCACATGTAAACATGTTGAATTCTTGGGGGTTATAGCAGATTAGAACATTGTTTGGTCATCTTACTTTTCATAAAATACAGTGGTTCTATTAAAAATAAAAAAATAAATAAATCTACTTTGAAAAAATAACTTTATATTTTTAGATTGAGTTATGTAATGTGGTATCCAGCAAAATCTTTTTAGTGTTGGTGCAAATATTATTATCACAGTTTGCACATTTTACATTTTCTAGAATTTATGGCATAACCTGTTACAAGATGCCATAGGACCCCAAAGCCTTTTCTTTACTGAAAACAGGAAGGAAAAACAAGAGTTGATCTGGGTCCTCTCACTAATCAAATGGATATATAATGGAAATCAGCCAAAATAAGAAAGCAGGTGCTAGGATACATCACAAATTATGGTTATACTCTAGATTTCAGGAAGTACTACTTTAACGAGAGTGTGGTTAAGAACTTGGATAGGCTCACAGACTGAATCAGAGCAGGACTACTGCTTTATTCAATATGACCTAGGAAGGACGGTGAAGGGGGGGGGGGTGGACAATGCAGGGAGCTAGTTACAAAAGCCAGGCAAAGTGGAATAGACCTTTTCCTTTATTCTGATAGCACTTTTATGTTATGATTTTGCATTCACATCAATTGTTTGCATAAGAAAGTTTATCAATAAATTACAGGCTTGGGCCTTAGATTCATGAACAGGTTCAGCTCTGTGTAAAGAGGTTATACACAGAATAACATACCAACATACCTGTTTGGGACTCGTCTATTGCATATGGAGATATTGCAGTGGTGATGTAGTACAAGAAGGTAAGAAAGACCTTCTTGCCCTTTAATATGTAGATATACTATTCAGGAAAGGTATACAATGTCACTACAATAGCTGAAATACCATCCTTGTAGGAAATGCACTCAGCAAAAAAAGAATAAAAAAGAATAAAAATCCAGTAATTTATTAGTATTAAGCGCTTTCATCTCCTGTAAGAGACTTCATCAGAATACAACTTCATAATAAAAAAGAACCATTTAAATACTTTCAATTTTGAATACATTCAAAAACCCCACAAAAATTCACGTATTAGACATATAAATTCTACCTACTTAAAATAATGTAATATAAATTCACATACATAAATAATTTATTAAAGAAAATAGAAACTCAGTGGCAGCTTAAGTTGGCTACAATGTTTCCACCTGGTCTGAATGAGACTGTTTCCATTGCTCCCATGTTGTTGGAAAGAGCTAATAGATTTTAGCCATATATACAATTTTAAGCATGACATATTTATTTATGTATGTGAATTTATATTACATTATTTTAAGTAGGTAGAATTTATATGTCTAATATGTGAATTTTAGTGGGGTTTTTGAATGTATTCAACAATTTATGACATGGTTTCTATAATGATATGTATAAAAAGTATTTAAATGGTTCTTTTTTAGCAGGAAGTTGTATTCTGATGAAGTCTCTTACAGGAGATGAAAGTGCTTAATACTAATACATTACTAGATTTTTATTCTTTTTCCCCGAGTGCATTTTCTACAAGGATGGCATTTCAGCTATTTTAGTGATATTTGTATGGTTTTTACTTGGTGTGGTGTTCGTTGGTGGTTGTATTCGGGAAAGGTAATAAATATCTCACTTCAGTCTCCTATCTAGGTGCCTGCTGTAATTTCAATCTTCAGAATAATGGAGGTGCAGGTGTGGATGTGAAGGAATATATATGTATACACATTTGTGTGTGTGTGTGTGTGTGTGTGTGTATATATATATATATATATATATATATATATATATATATATATACATTTATACATACACACACATTCCAAATCTGAGTCTACAGCTTCTCAGGATGATCTCCTTTATTCCCAGGTGCAGAATTATTGCATATATAAATAGCAGGATAATGGCTGTGCAGTGGTACTATGCCTCCCTGCCAAAAATGCTTTAATGGTATAACAGTGAGTTTCAAAACAGGTGCTGTTTATTTGTTAAGCTACTGTTTATTTTTTTAGTTATTTATGATGTGTAAGTTTATGTCTGTCAACTGCTATGGAGAGTGTTTACATACTACATATCAAGGGTTATTTGGTCGGCTTCCAGAGTCACAATCTCATTTGCCCAACATTAATATTCCTTAAAGGATTTGTGACCTGTATTGTTATTTGTGCATGGTCACCATGACCTGTATTGTTATTTGTGCATGGTCACCATGACCTGTATTGTTATTTGTGCATGGTCACCGTGACCTGTATTGTTATTTGTGCATGGTCACTGTGACCTGTATTGTTATTTGTGCATGGTCACCATGACCTGTATTGTTATTTGTGTATAGCCATTGTCACCTGTATTGTTATTTGTGCATGGCCACTGTAGCCAGTATTATTTGTGAATGGCCACTGTGACCTGTATTGTTATTTGTGCATGGCCACTGTGGACAGTATGATTTGTGCATGGCCACTGTGACCTTTATTATTTGTGCATGGCCACTGTGACCTGTATTGTTATTTGTACATGGCCACTGTGGACAGTATTATTTGTGCATCGCCACTGTGACCTGTATTGTTATTTGTGCATGGCCACTGTAGCCAGTATTATTTGTGCATGGCCACTGGGATCTGTATTATTTGTGCATGGCCACTGTGACCTGTATTGTTATTTGTGCATGGCCACTGTGGACAGTATTATTTCTGTATAGCTACTGTGGCCAGTATTGTTATTTGCGCATGACTACTGTGGCCAGTATTGTTATTTGTGCATAGCCAGTGTGGCCAGTATTGTTATTTGTGCATGGCCACTGTGGCCAGTGTTGTTATTTGTGCATAGCCACTGTGGCATATTCAAAGTTCATGGTCACTGTGGCTAGTATTATTTGTGCATGACCACTGTGACCAGTATTATTTGTGCATGACCACTGAGTCCAGTATTGGGAATCTTCTGTTTTCTGTACTATTGTACTGTCATGGAGATGTTATAGTCATCATAAAAGAGGTGGTAAGTGGATGAAGGCCTCCTGCAAAAAGTTGTTTCTGATGAGTGCTGTTCTTGATCACTTATGACTGAACCTTTATTAGTTGTTCATGTCTTGATAAATTATTATTGGAGGCAATAAGGTACCATACTGTTTCTACATGTTATCCTTGAAATTGTACCTCTGTACTACACTGCTGCCAGTTGTACTCCATAATACAATGGTGAAAGGTAACGTCAAAGTCAAAGTAAACTTTATTGTCATTCAGACTCCACAACAAGTGCAAGTGGAAGAAATTACATTACTCTAGGCTGTATGTGCAAACATCTAACATATGCAACAATTCATATTACTACATTTAGACATTCCTACTATATAATATTTACTGTTTTACATATCAACAGACATTTACTAAGATAACGAGACTCGTTATTTATTGCACAGAATTTCACAGCTACTTCTTATTGCACAGGATTCTGTTGGCACTAGTCTAAAGAAACACAACATTTATTGCACAAAAATTTCACAGCTGTTACTTATTACACAGGATGCTGTTTTTACACCAGTGGATATTACAAAGAAACAAGATTATACTCTGTTAGACTAATTGCACAGTGTTTTTAAGTCCTTTTAAGGCTATTGTATGCAAATATGCTTCTCACTCGTCATATTACCTACTCTCCCTGATGCCAAGTGAGATGTAAGTTACTATTGGAGTTCAGTAGCCTGATAGCCAGTGGATAAAAGCTTCTGTTAAATCTGGCCATTTTGCGATGTATGCTATGATAACACCTCCCAGATGTTAGGTGCAGGAACAGTCCATATGTATGGTGAGTGAAGTCCATGCCTATTTTTCCTGGCTCTGTTGAGACAATGAGACTGGTGCAAGTCTTGAAAGGATAGTAGAGTGGTCCTGGTAATCTTATCTGCTGTTTTCACCACTTTTTGGAGGGACTTGCGGTCTGTAGTGGAGCAGTAATAAGTATTTGTCTTTAATGTCTTGTCTGGGTGGCTGCAGTGTGTCCCCAGCTGTAGCACAGATCCTTCTCTTCTTGAGCACACTACATTGGTGCCTGATATTCACTGCAATGTAAGAGCAATCAATAAAATAGTATGGCCCCAACTCCAGTGCAGCCCCCTCCTCTTCTTAGGCACACTATGCCGGCACCTGCTGTACACTATAATATAATATCATGCAATAAAACAGTGTCACCCCAGCTCAGAGCAGCTCCTCCTCTTCTTAGGCACACTACACTGCTGTACACTATAATAGAATGGCATGCAATAAAACAGTGTGGACTGAGCTCAATGCACCTCCTCCTCTTCTTAGACACACTACACACTGGCAAATGCTGCACACTATAATATAATGGCATGCAATAAAACAGTGTGGCTGCAGCTCCTCCTCTTCTTAGGCACACTACGCCGACAGCTGCTGTACACTATAATGTAACATCATGCAGTATAACAGTGTGGCCCCAGGTCAGTGCAGTGCCTCCTCTTCATAGACATACCACACTGCATTGTTAGTAATAAGAAGTGGTAGCCAAAAGGGACATGGTACCTCAAGACATTTTTGCCTTCTGGTCTCCCCTATTTGCTATGCTACCAATCTGGTCGTCCTGTCTCCTTTGGACCTGAGTATGTACGCACAACATTTATGAAATGCATGTATGGAGTGCTAACCTACTGGAATACTGATTACATATTTTTATTTTATTTTGTGTTCCTTTACACTGCTTTATTTATTGTATATACAAATGTTTTTGATTCATATTACCTCCCTTTGTATCAATGTATATTATTATACATCAGACATTTTTTGTTTCATGTTGCTGAATGTAGTGCTGGTACAATTACTTGATACTGTATTCTGCCTCTCTGTGTAATGGTATTCTTGTCAAAGGTTGTAAATGTTTTTATGCCTTTCTGATTTTTTTTCTCTTTCTCCCAGGGTGAGACTGAAATTAGTCATGTTTGATCAGTGTTCTACCCATTTAACAAATTCAAATAAATATATAAAGAAACAAACATACACATCTCATTGTGAACTGTTCGGTTACATTCCTGTTATATGTAGGGAAACCAAATGACTCATCATAAGTGTAATACTGAAACTTCTGTTATTGAGGCACTAGCCAGAATTGGGGGGGGGGGGGCTTCCCTAGTAAAGAACAGCAGTGCTGGGTTGCGGAGGTGGGAGGAGGTATACCTTTGACATAAGTTAATGTTTCAGCTACAAGGGGTTCGGGAATGCTTTTACACTGTGCATTATCTTTATCTTTACATTAAAGCTGTGGGGAAGGGGGTAATGAGTTCCCCTATAGGAAGGAAGATGGGCGAGCATGAGGGCAAGACTCTGGAGCAATCAACACCCACTTTAGTAATGAAAACTGACAAGAAACAAATGGGCATTTCTAAGAAAAAAGAGAATAAGGCACTAATTATTCAATTAATCAATTACGTTATTTTAATGTATAAAAGTGTTGTGTATTCTAGTTTCATTCAGTCTGAAGAAGTCTCGGTTAGAGATGAAAGTGCTGGATGATGGAATAAAGCTTTGGTGTTTTAAGATTTTAAGTTGCTTCTAGTTATTCGAACCATTTTTTCAGTATTTGTAGATTTTTTAGGGTTTATTACTTTCTATTTTTCTATATCAAATATGATGTTTATAGTTGAGTCAGTAGTCAATTTTCCTTATATTTTAGTTGAGGTAATTTTGTCCATGTCATAAGTGAGGTAACCTGTGCCTTTTAAAAATGTCAACAGGCATTTTTTTAAATTTGTAAGGGGAAAAGAGAGCAATCAAAATAAAATATATAATGGTTAGAGAGATATTTAATTATATTTAGCTTGCAGGCAACAAAGAGGTATTTTGTAACAATTTTCATTTATTGCTCTAATACCTTGAATAGTTCTGCCACTGTCTAAGGGATATGGTACCAAGGCATTCATTCTTCTCGGCTGTAATTTGCATTCTGTATATTTTCATAGTATTTTATAATTTTACATCCTCTTGCAGCAAGCTTATAATAATTTAAAACTGTTACTAGGGTCTATATCACAACGTTGAACATACAAAAGTTCGAGCGTTGTAATATCAAACCCTAAAGTACGAAACCCAACAAAACTGAAAGCACAGAACAGAGATTTTTTTCCCGGGGAAAAAAGTTGCTGTTCCGTGACAAAAAAAAAAAAAACTTAACCTTAAACTAAAGTGGGATGCTTTTCCTGTTCTGGTCTTTGCTCATCATAACTGTTAGACCTCCATCTCATGTCGCCAGCGTAGGAAGTATAGCCTGGTGGGAACCACCTCCCCCCAAGAACAGGCATCTCCCATCCTCCTGGCCAGACCAATCAGTCGCCTGAGCCATTAATCAACCCATATTCCTGGACAGATCAGTCACCCGAGACATTACTCGATCTCAGGTTGCATGGGCAGTAATCAGAGCTTTATCCCTCTATGCTGCTTGGCTGACTGATATTAATGCACTTTTGATGAGTTTCTAAAGCAATAACAATGAAAGAGACATGGGAAAACAGTACAACCACATCAGATATTTCTATTTCATTTATTACATTCGAAGGTTGTAATATACATCTTTAGACAAACACCCAATAGCTGCCATAACAGTATGATATTAAGTGCAGGAGTAGCTGGAAATTGTAAGACGATAATACCGTTTCCTTATTTACAAATGTTACAGGTATTAGACTGTGATGTCACAGATAAATAACATACTTGAAAATAATTGTGTCAGAAGGAGAAAAGAAAGTAAAACTAAAGCTTTGCAAGCAGTACAATCTTAATTGCAAATGTCTGCAAACTGTTATAGTTAAAGCAAATCCAGAAGTGTTTGAAACCATCAGTATATGGTACTGTTCTATAGCAACAATAAACATTTGTAATGTTTTCTATTTAAACTGCAGAACGCAGCACTGCTGTCCACTAAGCTTATAAAGTTTCATTTATTTACTCCCTAGGGTCACAGCATTGTGGACATTGGCATTTGAAGCGCTTAGGTTCTACTATTGTGCCCAAGTGCTGTTTAGCTTCTCCTTCATCCAGTATTTCCTTCTGCAGGGTCATTTTAATGACTAATGTAATCTCATAGATATGGTCTTTGTTATTGTCAGCAAGTGGTTCAGGCTGTGTAAACATCATGAACGGATACAGAATTTCATCTGTGTGATTGGCATATTACAAGTCGGAGCAGGTTGATAAAAGGGCTTTCTGTGCTGAGGGCAAGACCTTGAGTAAATCTGCCCCAGTGGAATCTGCTCCTTATGGTTAGTGGAGTAATACTCTGCCCTAACAGGTACAGCATTCAAGCAACTAAGAAACATACTTTTTCTATACATACTGATACTATAATTACTTGATTGTCATTAAGTAATCTAGCTATGATGGACACATTCATTTCACAGTGTCTTCTGAATGAATAAATGATGCCCTATTTCAAAGGCTCTATTTTGCAGAGAAATATGTTATACAATCAATAGTTTCATAAGTAAGCAACCAGATTTAGAACTAAATTTCACCAAGCACTCTAGAATCTGTACTCCTGTTTTATACTTGTCATCTCTCTCTTTGTGTATATTCAAATTATTTATAAAGGTGCCAAACTAAGAGTTAGGTGAACATTTATGTGAAATCTGTTTTACAATCTGGGAAGGCTTTACATCACAAATACATAGCAATTGATTTAGTTACCTATTGTGACAGAGTTACATGCTTGGACCTAATATACGCTGAATGATCAGTTCATAGGTAAATGCTAGGCTGTCAGTTTGCAGACTATTATAAACCTAGCCAACAGCTAGAGTTTCAGAATCAAACCTTGCACTTTGCATCTGTGAGGAAATGACCTTAACTAATGTGTCAAGCTCTACCCCAAAGTGCTAAAGGTGATAGTATTACAGTAAGGTAACTTGTTCAAAGGTAAATACTATGCAGGTTGCCCTTGCAGGCCATTTTAAACCTAGCCAATTTTCCTTCCAAAGGTGAGAATAAAGTCTTGTACCTTGTGACTATAAAGTAAACACCTTAACCCAACAACTGTAAACAGATTACACATATTTTATAACTGTACTTCTTTTAATCCATATGAGTAAGGTAAGTTCTTGACATCCAAAATATATATTCTTAATATTTAGTACCACAAACAACCAGGAATTATACCTCCAAGTTCTTTTATTTTTACAGCAAGTGTAAAAAATCTCATAAAACTGAAAATCACAGGAATAAATCTCTCTTAGCGCCTCGGCTTAGAAAGCCTTTACAGAGTAAATTCATGAAGTAAAAAAACATGACTTTTATATAAAATCAAACTTCAATTAAATTCATTAACAATTACATAATTAAGCAATTGGTAGAAACAACAACAAAGCCCACGATACAGCAGGCACCCCAGCAGAAACAAGCAAAAAAGAAAGTCCAAAAATATAACTGAGGTATGGCACATACCTCAGTTATATTTTTTGGACTTTAATTAAACAACTGATCAATTAAATATATTACACATTTTTAAAAAGACATATACATACTTACAGGTTTATTCTATATAACTTTTCCAGTTACATTCTCTATTCATATCCCTGGGATGTAAAATATTATATTTTAATATAAAAACAGATTCCTTCTTTCCTAATATATATTTAATTGTATCTTCACCCAAATACTATGATATTTTGATGCACAAAGATGTTTGTTTGAATTACTTCACAGTATCTGATGTTAACAATAAATTTTTAAGCAAAAATACCACTATAGCCAGATTTTATTGTGTGCCTAAAATACACAAGAGTTTGTTAAACCCACCAGGCCGACCAATAGTGTTGGCCTGTGGGTATTTTATTCATAATTTAGGGTATTTTTTGCATCAGTTTTTATTACAAGAAGTAGTTAAGTTACCTCCTTATATAAAGGATTAATTTGACTTCATTGACAAAATAAAGGATGTAAAATGGAATGGAAGTATATATTTTCTATTATTGGATGTTGCTAGCTTGTATACAAGTATAAATCATGAATTTGGTATGTAAGCTATAGAATATTTTTTGAAAGACAGTCCTAGAACACAATACATTAAAGAGTTGATTAATTTTTGTTTAATTAATAATATTTTTGAATTTGATGGTCAGTTATACAGACAATTGCAGGGAACAGCAATGGGGCAGCTTTTGCCCCGATGTATGCAAATTTGTTTATGGGCATGGTTGAAAATACCCATGTTTATAGAAGTAATTTTTTTCAAAAATTTGTCATTAAATATTTCCGGTTCATCGACGATCTTATTTTTATTTGTCAGGGAGGACAAAATGAAAAACAATCATTTCTTAAATACATGAATGAAAATAAATATCAAATAAAATATGATGGTTTACAAGAGGGAGTTAAGGTAAACTATTTGGATATCACTTTGGAAGGTCAAGAGAATGGTGAGATAAAAACTAGTATTTTTAGAAAATTTCATCAAGTAAATCATATGTTGCATGCCCAAGGCTGTCATCTGAGGCACACACTTAATAGTATCCCCTATGGAGAAATTCTAAGAACAGATTATGCAATAATATGAGTGAAGCCAGGGAAGAGGCTAATAAAGTGGCAAATATGTTTATTAATAGGGGGTATAAAGCAGATATGGTGGCTTACAGTTATAGTAAGGTGTTTAATAATAAGGTAAGAGGAAAAATAGTTATAGAGGTAATATAATAGAAAAGAAGTAATTGCATAAGTCAGCTTCAGAAAAACAATTATATTATGTTTCTAAATATACATTATTCTCAGAAAAGTAAGCTCAGTAACTAAGGAATTATTCACAAATAGTCATAAGGGAAGTTCCTTCCTTAAAAGAAGTGGCCTTAAAGTTTCCATATCAACATGGCCATAGCCTCAAATACTTTTTACTTCATAGTACCTATAGAAGACCACAGGAATTAGTTATAAGAGGAATGAAGTGGGCAGGCTTAATGCCTTGTGGGAAATGTGCAATATGTAAATAAAACATAAAAACTTTTAATACTATTAATGGCATTAAATTCCATACACAGGGTAATTTTTCATGTAAAAGTAAAGGCATCATTTATGCTATAAAATGTTCTTGCCATAATTTTTACATAGGGGAAAGTAAATGAAGCCTTTGAGAAAGGGTTAAAGAACACATTAGAGATATAAGGAATAATAAATTTACAAGTCCCTTAGCAGAACATTTTAATCAGGTACATCAAGGTGATTTTAGTGAACTGAAGGTAACAATATTAGAACAAGTAAAAACAGATTATTTGGGTGAAGATACAATTAAATATATATTAAGAAAGAATGAATCTGTTTTTATATTAAAATATAATACTTTACATCCCAGGGGTATGAACAGAGAATGTAACTGGAAAAGTTATATAGTATAAGCCTGGAAATATGTATATCTCTTTTTAAAAATGTGTAATATATTTAATTGATCAATTGTTTAATTATGCAATTGTTAATGAATTTAATTGAAGTTTGATTTTATATAAAAGTCATGGGTTTTTACATCATGAATTTACTCTGTAAAGGCTGTTCTAAGCCGAAGTGCTAAGAGATTTATTCTTGTGATTTTCAGTTTTATGAGATTTTTTACACTTGCTGTAAAAATAAAAGAACTTGGAGGTATAATTCCTGGTCATTTGTGGTACTAAATAGTTTTCTTGTCTTCAGTGGAGATAATATAATCTTAATATGTTTAAACTGAAAGAGATAAAGCCCACATTATACTTAAGATTGTTGTATGAGCTTTATAAAGTGGCATGAAACCTCTGCCTTCATACTGACAGTGTCCTTTGTTATACACGTCACATTACCATAAACCTTTCAAATTATATAGGCGATACATGTCTTAGGGATAACATTATTAAAAACAATCCACTGATCTTTACAGAAAAATGTTATAATTTTCTTCCAATTAATAAAACAGGGAAAGTCTAAACTAAGTGTTCAAAACTAAAATACATAAGTTTTCAGATCTTTAATTTTAATACCATCATCATTATACCAACTGAATAAAAAATATGAGAAAAACTGTAACCCTGCTGTATCAGGTTATGAAGAAATTATGCTTGTATTTTTTTCAATCATCTGCATACCTAGTAAACCAAATTAATTTTGGAGATATAGCTCAAAAGGTCCAGCTAATATTGCATCAAGAGGAGACACTTGGACCTCTTCATTAGTCACAGTAGTTTCCACATCACACCTAAGATGTGTGCTTGTTGTTTCCTGTTATTTAATCGGCTTTCCACTCATGTAACAATATAAGCATTTAAAATGGAATTAAGCTCTGATAATGCTTTTTGGAGATGCTGGCCAAACACCTTAGCTGGATATATATAAATCATAATTGCTGTTATTCAGTTATCAGCAGAGTGGGGAGCACTTTGAAAATTATTAAGTTAATAAGCGAATGATTCTTCACAGAGCAAAACTG
The DNA here is from genome assembly GCF_019279795.1 of Protopterus annectens. Lineage (NCBI taxonomy): Eukaryota > Metazoa > Chordata > Ceratodontiformes > Protopteridae > Protopterus > Protopterus annectens. The sequence continues at coordinate 92,764,945 of NC_056747.1, forward strand.
TTATCAGCATTATGGAATGATTTGTTGTGAGGTAAACTACAGGCATAAATGACCATTTCAATGTATTTGTCAATTATTGATGTTAAACTACTGGGAAAATAGCTACTAATATCAGTAGAGATCCCACCGTTCTACAGAGTAATAAGCAGCAGTTTTCTCTGATTTTAAATGATGGGCAGTTTTAAATGACTGGTGAAATGTAAATGTAAAACCGAGTTGTAACCCGGTACTGATCATGAGCTAGAATGCCAGAGACATTTTTAGGACTCAGCTCAGTATCAGATGAACATCCAGTACAATGAAATGCAAAATCAGCATAGATGACTAGATATTAGCTGTCCTAGAATTTTGATAAACGAGTGTATTATATGTGCTTACAGCTAAAGGGGTATCACTACAACAGGTACCTTTCACAGTGGAGATAAGAAGGTGTAAAGACGTCACTGAAATTTTCTAATAAAATCATAGAATTGCATTTATAGGCACCTGCTTAAGAAGGGAATTATTCTCCAGAATTGGCATTTTTATCAGCAATCTTACTCATTCTGTTAGTTTTCTTGTAGTCCTTTAAAGTTGTTAAAGTCAGACATTTCTTATATCTAGTACCTAAGCATTTCTTCCCATTGCATACCTTCTCTGTTTTGTAATTATACCACTCAGCTTTCTTAGCCTTCCTTTATTATGGGAATAGTGACATGTAATGGCAATTATTTTTGTATTATTTCATAGAAAGTACCATGGGAAATCAATGAAATTACTTGCAGGCTTACTTTTCTTGGAACTTGGATTTCTAATAATTGATTTGAGGTGATTATGACTGGGTCTATTTTAGTTTGCCAAGTATTTACATTGTCAAACTTCATATGGTCAAGACTGTTTGACAGACAGTTTAAAAACTTGAAAAAAAACTATGGGAAAGAAACGAGGTTGCATGAACATCATGGTACAGTGGGGGATTGGGGAATGTGCCCCTTTCCCCACTGTGGTGCAATATTTGAGTTAGTATATATAATTAGCAGGGGTGTAGAGATGCAGGGGGGGTTGAATCCCTGCTAAAATGCTATTTCTTCTTCCTAGTTAGTTTTCAGTATTTTAAATTGTTGTTCATATGGTCTCTACCATATGAGTTTTGACAATTTACAATTTCAACCAACTAACATAAATCCATTGTAACCCACTTTTGTGATTGACATTATTGTATACAAAATGGCCCCTGTTATTTCCTGGAATAGATTTTTATACCCAAATCAGAGAAAATATATATATTATGATCAGACAGAATTACAGAATTAATAATTAACATATCACTAAAATAACAAGGAACGTTTGAAAATATAATATCAGCTAGATTATTACCATAAGCCTGTTATTGCCTAACTGTAAATGTTTGTTTTTATTGAAGTCCAAAAACAAAACTGCCTAATACCATTGTTTCATGACATATTTAAAGGTAAACACACTAGGAAGTTTTATTCTCTCATGCAGTGAAACCATGTGAAGCTGTAGGCACCCAAAATTATAGAATTAATTTGTACAGTAAATTTATTTTGCAAACAGCTTTCTCTACATGGTTGGGGTTTACTGAGCAACACCAAAGCAACATTGTAATTTTTCGACTCTCATTTCTACTCCATTAGCCACATCTTTGAAATCCAGGTCTATATCAGCATTTCGAAAATTGAATAGTTTGAATCACTAAATGTTGAACTGACATGACCGACCTATCCAATTTTCGAATGCCGAGAAAAAAAAACAAAGAGCAAAAAAACAAAAAAAAAAACAAAAGGGTGTAGGCACGGGGGCAAACCCCCCTGCACCCCCTGCTACTTAAATATACCAACTCCGAGACCACACTACATTAAGATAAATGGAAATCTTCCCTTACAGAGATTTCCCTTTACCCATTCGACATTCTGCCCTTTCGGCATTCTCGATGCGACAATATCAAATTTGATATTGTCAGCATTAGAGATGCTGATAGGGACCCTTGAAATCCATACTATCATCTGGGCAATTGAGTTTTAGAACTGCTAGCAAAACTTTCTTATATCCATGAACAAAGTGGGTTGCTGACTTATCTGTCATTTCCAGCTTTATGTTCATCAGTCCAGCTATCTTCCAGGTTACCAACACAGTGACCCTTTCTTTTACCCTTTTTAGTCCAACAGGGGTCTTGCCTTTAAATATTAGTGCACCATATCCCAAAAAGGCCATGTGAAGCAGTCACTGACCTCTATATGTTGGCTTAAAGTCCTCAACAAGTTTTTAGAGGACTTCCTTTATTGAAAAGTCAACACTTAATTTTTCACCACAGATTTGTGTCTCTAATATAAAGCTTACTTCCTTTGACAATGACCAATGATGCTATGCATTATCAGTTCCTGACTTCTTGCTTTCTTGCATTATCTCATCTATTCCAGGTTCCTTAGGAAATTAATAACTTGGAATTTCAGAAGGAAAATGAGAAAGAGAATTGTCACGTTTTTACTGTTTACAAACTTCTCGTTGTACTTTATTTTTGTAATTAATTTATTTAATTTGCCACTGATATCAAGTGTTTTTAATCATTTAAAAACTTTTCTTATCTACCGTTTGCAGTTTCTAGTTTATTTATTCTTATACCATATTACTTTTTTAATGTTGTCTTTTTTGGACTGCCTGGACAGAGGTATATACATTTGCTAATTGTTCAGAAGTGTGAAGTTATCGTGACACTTGTCCTCATACTATGCTTCTTTTCTGTAATTCTTTTGAATGTGAGTGGCAGCTACTTAGTAAGAAATCTAACAGGTGGACTAACTTTTTAGGGGAAGTTATCTTTTGAAGAGGGCAACTGTTTTTATTCTGGAAGTCATCACATAGTTTGTCATTTGCTGTCATTTTTGGAGCCTGAGTTGTTCTCTGCTGTAAAAATGAAAACCAAGCTTTTTTTGAGTTACAAAGGTTATTAGCACTTTGAAAGTACAATATTTAACAGAGATATTTGCAATGTGTATTTCATTGCTATGGCTTCATTGATCAGCTTCTTTAATAGCCTGGACTTCACGTCCACAGACTTTTAAGTCATTCAAGTTGTTAATCTTTACTAAAAACTGTTTTTCTTTTTTGAGGTTTTGTTTTAAAATATATCACTAATAATAGTTTAATGATAACGTGCCTTTGCATTCTTACATTATTTGGTTCTATTGTGTACTAGTTGTTTCCATACATTAAACATTTAAAATTGTATTTATTTATTTATTTATTATATTTATTTATTTGAGATTTGTTGGCCGGGTTAGTTCAGCTGAGCCAAGGCTATTTTTCAGTGGAGACCCAGGGAGAAAAGCTCCACATAAACATAAACATTGATCATAACAACAAAGTTGCATAAACATACTACAAGGCTACAAACGTAGAGTTACATCTAGTTATTTATAGTTACATATCCATAGATCATACCCACATAGTTACATAAACATAGTACATGGCTACAAACATATAGTTACAACATGTAGTTACAAGGAGTAACAGTTGACCAGTAGAATAAAAGGCATTATCGATCAGAATGATTAGTGAGTACACCTGGTACTATACAGAGCAAAAAAATACATTAGAGGTACAACATTCTTCCTCATCAGTTCAGCTAAATTGCTGCCAAGCGTATAATCACTTATAGAACTGTTGAAGTCAATAGAATTCATGCAGGTAACAAAGGATAGCTAGAAGTAGTGATAGAGATGTAAAGAAACATAAGTGGATAAAGAGGGAGAAATAGGTATGGAAGAAAGGTTGGAGGCAGAGGACAGAGAGGAATACAGTCAACCAGGGGGATGATTACACAGACTTAGCCATGTATTGCTTAGGTGGTTTTCTACAGCATTTCTGAACTGGTGTTTAGACTTAATGTTTTGAATGTCCAGTGTAAGTTTGTTCCATTTCTCAGCTGGGGAATAGCTGTAGAGGTTCTTTCCTATTTTTATTTTTGGCTTATATATGGAAAGGAGATGTTGCTCAGAGCTGCAAAGTGTTCTGGTTGGCGTGTAAAGGGAGATGATAGAGGTAATTCTGGGACAGGAGGGGGACAGGTGCAGTATAGAGTGAATTATCTGAAGCTGAGAGAGGAGAAGGATGTGGGGAAGTTCTAACCAGTTTAGTTTCCTGAGAGATGAGCAGTGGTGAGAATGGTAGGGGTGTCCAGCAGTGAATTTGGCCACCTCGTTGTAAGGGGATTCTAGTTCAGAGAATAGTATGGTTTGTAAGTTGGTGATAATTTGAGAGCCATAAAGAAGGGTTGTGAGTAAAGAGGTGTGGGATAGGGCTAATTTGGCTTTACTAGATAAAAATGTATTATTCCTGTAGAGGAGGCCATGTTTTTGGTGGGTTTTCTTAATATTACTGAGAACATGCAGGTCAAATTTCAGCTGGTCATCAATGATGACCTCAAGTAGTTTGGTGTGAGTTTCTATTGTGATTGGTAAGTTATTGTGAGAAGTGATGGAGAAAGAAGGTTTAAGATGATTCATAGTTTTTGGGATGAAAAGAAGTTTAGTCTTCTTTGGATTTAGGATTAGCTGGTTCTTGTTGAGCCAGTTTTGAATAGACAGAAAGGAGTTCTGAGTTGTCGTATGAAGATCAGAGTAGTGATGACTGTGGAGTCTTCAGCATATTGTACGAGTGCAGAATGTGGAGATGCAGTAGATAACTGATTGGTGAAAATGTTAAATAGTAGTGGGCCAAGTACTGAACCTTGTGGAATACACACATATATAGGAAGTTCTGGACAGAAAGTGGAGAGCCATTTTACAGACTGGAAATGGTTGCTGAGGTATCTAGAGAACCAGGAGATAGTAGAGACAGATAGGTTGAGTTCAGAGAGTTTTTTTAAGAGGAGGTGGTGAGAGACAGTGTCAAAAGCAAGAGGCAAGAAATCAGTTTGTTATGGTCACTGGCTTGAGAGATGGTGTTAATGTAGGAAATGAGGGCTGTAGAGGTGCTATGACCAGAGTAAAAGCCATGTTGAATGGGGGTTATTAGATTCTCTTGTAGAAGGTATTGTAGGATTTGTTTGTGTATGCATTTCTTCAAGATCTTAGAGAGAGGTGATAGGATTGCAATGGGTCTATAGCTGGAAAGTTTGGTAGGCCTACCTCCTTTAGGAATGGGCAAGGTGTAGAACTTTTTCCAAATTGCTGGGACTTTGGCATCGGTAATAGACCAGTTAATGAGGATAGCATTAGGTAGGGTGAGGAAGTTGGCTGCTTTCTGGTGAGCAAGGTTTAAGTTTGAGAAGCAAGGATTTAATATAGTTGGTGGATACAGTTTTTAGGGAGAAGGCTGAGGAGGTGTTAGAGGGTTTAGAATGGTTGGGGGGTAGTGTAGTGTCAGTGTTGGAGTTAGGAGAGTTGGTTAGGTTGCTGATAGTGTCTATAATGTATGAGTTAGAGTTAGTAGCAGTTTGAAGAGGTTTATTTAAGGGTCTAGATTGGGGAGAGGGGGGTTACCAGGATAACTTATTTGGTTGATTGTATGCCAGCATTTCTTTGGGTTATTTAGTTGTGACTCAGGAGGGTTGGTATAATAGTTTTTCTTGTCATTGATGATTGCTTTCTTAACAAGGTTATGTAATTGTTTATACTGTTGGAGGTGAAAGGGGAGTCTGGTTTTAGTCCAGAGCTTCGAGGCTTTGTCCCTTTGTGCCATTAGGGAGCAAGTGTAGTTAGATAGCCAGGAGAATATGTGTGATTTTATTTTATTCTGTATGGGGGCTTGAGAGTTGAGAATGTTTAGGAATATGTTGTTAAATTTTTGAACAGCCTCATCTAGGGGTAACTTGTGTAGGAATGCCCAGTTGATAGATGAGAGATGGCTGTTTAATTTGTTGGAATCAAAGCTGGTTAGTTTATGAAAGGCTTTGAACTTATATGGACTGCATATGTGTGGGGTATAATGGAGGATTTTTATAGGACAATGGTCGCTAAGAGTATCAGGTAAATTTTGGGGAAGTGATATTTCTGGGGTTGAGATACTAGGATCCAGTCAAGGAGAGAGGATTGGCTAGAAGATTTAGTAGTATAAGTGGGTGTGGATATTAGTTGGGTGAAGTCACACAAATTAGTGGTGGAGGAGGGGGATTCAGAGGAGAGGGTTAACCAATTAATCTTAACATCTCCCATGAGTATTGTTTCACTGGGAAGGTGACTGCAGAGTAATAAAGGATACTTTCCAGAACAGTGATATTGTCACTTGGAGGAATGTAGAGTGTGGCTATGTTGATTGAGGAGTGGGTATTCAATTTGCAGTTTGCAATAAGAAGTTCAGCTGGTGAGGGAAGAGGAGATGGGATAGTAAGAGGAGTTAGTGTAATGTGGTTAGAGAACATGCTAGCAACATCGCCACCTTTTTTTTTTTGGGTTCTATCTAGTCTTAAGATGTTGTATCCAGGGGGGAGGATATCATTGTCTGGGATGTGAGGTTTTAGCCAGGTTTCACAGATAGAAATGATATCAGGGGAGTGTTGGGCTATCCAGGACTGTAATTCAGTAGTTTTATTCAGAATACTTCTAGTATTAATGGAGTATAGGGAGATGTATTTAGAGGGGATATTAGGCTGGGGAGAGGTGGAGTGAGTGCAGATGGTATTGTTTGAAGAGAGGAGTTCAGGTCCAGGGTTGGGGTGGATGTCACCTGCAGGAAGAAGGGACAAGAGAGTGGGGATATTATGTGGAGTAGAGGTGACAAGAAAGTAATAGCTTAGTTTGATTTTTTGGGTAGTTAAGCTACCAAGTAAGAAGTTTAGGGTTTGGGACCAAGGTTGTTGATGGCCTGGCTGGTGAAGTTGTTATGAATGGGTGAGGGTGTTGTAGGAAGACAGGGGGATAGGTGGAGGTAGGTGAGTGATAGTATGGTTTCAGTTGGATGTTGTAGGAGGTTAGGGTATATAGGCCTGTTAGGGTAGAGAGAGAAGGACTAGGAGCAAGGTGAAGGTAGTCATGGTGCAGTGTGGTAATTTAGTAGGTGGTAGGGGGGCAGTTGTAGGTTTAGTAGTGATGCTGATATTAGGGTGGTTGTAAGGATGAATAGTGTGAACAGAAGGGGTGAGGTGGGAGTTTCTACTAAAGACTATAGGTATGTGAGAGAGGGGAGGGAGGAGGGGAAGGAGGAAGGTAAATGGAAATCTGAGGTTGGAGGGAGGGGTAAGTGGGGGAGTGGTTTATTGAGGGAGAGAATGAAGGAAATGATGTCCTAGGGTGGGTGAGAATGGGTGTAGGGTAGGGGAGTGGAGTGAGCCCAAGTGTAGCGAGGGTGAACGTAGAGGACCGGCCCAGCTGTACAAGGTAAGTGGAAGTTTAAGAAAAGGAATCATTGAGATGCTTAATGCAGGAAGGTATGCTGGGCTCACACTTAGAGGTACTGAAGGTATTATAGGGAGTGAGAGATGAGAGACTGTGGGAAAAATAGGTCCTGGGGCCAAATTCCAGTAAGAACCTTGATAGTGATCTTATCCCACCTAGTTACAACATCCACAGACTCAAGAGGCAAAAGAAAAAGGGTGGAGGAGTAGGCATTCTTTACTCCAACCACCTCACTCTCCTGAGTCCTAACAATCCTACCCCTTCCTTCTCTGCAGCTGAACTTCTATTGGCCAACTTCAAACTCAACAATTTCACCGCCACTACCATAGTAGCAATCTATATCCCTCCCGGAGTTAACATTAGCAGACTGGAAAACATTCTATTCCATCTCTCTCAAGCCATCCATAATGAAACTGTCATACTGGGGAATGTAAATATCGACTGGCTGTCACTCCAAACTCCCAACTCTACCTCTTTTGTTAACTTGTATGGGTTTGAGCAACTAATCACTACCCCTACTCATACCAATAAATCCCACCTCTGTAGCTCCCTACTAGACTGGATTTTGGTCTCCCACCCCCAAAACTACCACAACCCCCAGACCCTCTGAAATGTCTTAAGTGACCACTGCCCTGTTACAGTCATTAGACATACCCCTCACTCCACTAGGCCCCAGAAGTATATTACATCCCACAAACTATCTACCTTCTGCCCTGACCCCTTTATAGATCATCTCTCTAGAATTAACTGGTCACATCTCACTACTCTGTCCCTTGACAAAGCTGTCCATTTTTTAGGCACTACATTCCTTATCCTAAATTCCTTCGCCCCTTTCCACACAGTCAGAATAAAATCTAAAACTGTTCCTTAGCTAACTAAAGCTACTCGTGCTCTTATGAAAAACAGAGAGGATGTGTAAATTATGGTCAAAAACCAGGACTCCCTCTCTACTACAAACTTATAAAGAACTAAGAAATCAAGTAAAAAAACTCATTCACAATGACAAAAAGAACTTGTACAGTAACCCCCCCACTACCCTTAAATCAGACCCTAAAAAATTCTGGAACTCTATCAATCACATACTGCACCCTGGAAGCCATTCTCCTCCAAACCCTTGACCAAACAACACACCAGATGAAACAGCTACCATTTTCAACTCCCATTTTATTGAATCTATAACCACTTTGATTAACTCTCTCCCCTCTAGCAACAATGCCAACAACCCCCTAACTCCTTTTCTCTTCCCAAACCCTCATATTCTTTCTCTCTCAAAGCTGTCTCAACAATATATATATTTATATGGATTCCTATTACAAGAATAAACATTCACTACTTTGAACTTGTAATAGGAAGCCTCACTTCTGCGAAAGTTCACTTTAACGAAAGTGAACTTTTGCATAAGTGCACTTCACCGAAAACACCGCAGCACAGCGGAGGACATAAAAAACAAGCTATGTCCTCTACTATGGTGTGATAATCATAGACCTTAGGGTTAGGGCATGGGTTAGAGTAAGGGGATAGTTAGTAAAGCTATCCCCTTACCCTAACCCATGCCCTAACCCTAAGGTTCATGACTATCGCACCATAGTGGAGGACATTGCTATGTGCTTCACTGCGCTGCAGTCATCACAGACCTTAGGGTTAGGGCATGGGTCATCCTAAGGGGATAGCCCTATGGGCTATCCCCTTACTATGACCCGTGTCCTAACCCTAAGGTCCATGAGTACTGCACGGAAGTTCAGTACAACACCCGTTCATTGTACTGAACTTCGCGTAAGTGCACTTTCGATTAAGTGCACTTTCGTTGCAGTGAGCATTCCATGCACTATTTTGAATTAATGAAAATTCGATCTAGTGTATGGAACCCATATATATATATATATATATATATATATATATATATATATATATATATATATATATATATATATATATATATATATATATGGGTCTACTGTCTTTCAATGAAATTACATTTAATTGAAAGTTACTTACCCGATCCCATTTCTCCAAAGCTGGATTACACCGAACGCATGGACTGCCAAATTCCTTTCCCTGTTAAATGGACCATTTGGCCACCATGGTGAGCTTTGCCCTCTCTTCAGTTTAGTGCGATCTTGGAGTTGGTATATTTAAGTAGGGGGGTGTGGGGGGGGGCGAAGCCCCCCACTTTGGTGGGTTTACTTTTGCTCTGTTTAGATTTATTCTCATGGTGGCCAAGTGGTTCCTTTCACAGGGAAAGGACTTCAGTAGTCTGCATTTGGTGTAATGCAGTTTCAGAGAAATGGGTTGGGTAAGTAACTTTCGTTTAAAGAAATTAGACCCATATATATATATATATATATATATATATGTGTGTGTGTGTGTGTGTGTGTGTGTGTGTGTATGCATATGTGTGGCTCTTTACTGGTTGCTGGTCAGATTAGAGCAGCAAGCTCAAAAAAATAGAATAGTTTTCTGATTGGTACTTCTTCCTGATTGTAATATATATATTTTTTTAATTACTTTTTCTTTGCAGTCTGCATTTTGTAAAGCATTTTTTAGTTCAAATTAAGTTCATGTTCATTTTCCCTAACCTGGTTAATATATAAGCAAGAGTACAAATTAGTAAATGCGCATTAAAACTTGTATGGGACAGAATAGTAAATAAATAAATTGAAACATGAGTGCTGTACAAGGCGATGAGGCAACAGTATCACCAGCAGAGTTGTGGTTCAAATTAAACTATGTACAATAAAATTAAATACAATGCAATTAATCAAAATCCTGCTGAAACAAATGGGTTTTAGGGATCTTTTATACATACTGGCTGCAAGATTATCCCAGTGCCATCCAGGTTGCATATTCCAAAACTGTAAGTCTTGGTATGCCATATGGGATTCAAGCACCACCTCTGACACCACCAGCAACTCAAGGGGGAGGGGCAGAGTGAAAGAATGGGCCTGGCAGTAAGTCACAAGCAACTTCTTCAGATAAGAGAAACCCATATCAGCTAAGGCTACGTATATCTTGACCAGAACTTTACAGATAATACATGATCATATTGGCATGCTGGCAATGAAAAGTATTAGTAAGAAACAGGATAGCACCATTTTGAACCCTGGAGATTATTCATTTCATAGTCTGGAAACACTGGAGATTATTCATTTCATAATCTGGAAACCCTGGAGATTATTCATTTCATAGTCTGGAGTCCCTGGAGATTATTCATTTCATAGTCTGGAGACCCTGGAGATTATTCATTTCATAGTCTGGAGACCCTGGAGATTATTCATTTCATAATCTGGAAACCCTGGAGATTATTCATTTCATAGTCTGGAGACTTTGAAGATTATTCATTTCATTATCTGGAAACCCTGGAGATTATTCATTTTAAAGCTGGAACCCAAGGTATAGCAAGTTGCAAGTCATGAAGAAACCCATGGCTTGTACAACCTCTGCAAGATTTTCAGATGGCAAAAGTTGCTTGATCCAGGCTATATTACATAGACATTAACAGACCTAATAACAACTGAAACCAGGTCCTTTAGTGTTAATTTATGGTCAAGTGTAACCCTGAGATTATGTACTTGGGACATGCACTCAAGTTTTTCCCCTCTGTAAAAATACAGGAGTTCACAAAGTTGTTCGGTGTGGGTGCTGAGTCACATTTATTGTGGAAACATGGTGTTTGTTTATTTATTTTCCCTTGACGTCTGAGCACTACACCTTCTACATTATCTTCCAGTAGTCTGTGTCTTTATTGCTATTGTGAAATGGACCTCAGTTTCCTGTTTTCTTCCTTCACTTCATCATGGGTGTTCTTATTGTGGTGTTTTATAGCATTTTGCACATTTAGCTGACCTCAGTTTTATTTTTTTTCCATTTCATCTTAAAGGGGATTTTGTAAGTGTCGCACAAAAAAGAATTCTGAATAAAAATGGCAAACAAATTTACAAATATATAGTCATATTCCAGGATTATAAAATGCATTCAGTTTAGCTAGTTAATTTATCAGTGTATTATTACCAGATTCTGAATGTACATTTTGAGGCTTTGAAGGCATAATTACCCAAAGCAACATTAACTCTAATAATGTCAGAGTGTGTCTTAATATATTATAAGATGAAGGTAACAGACTTTTTGATTAAGATACTTCTTTACATCCTCTTTCCACAGAGTCTTTATTACTGTTCCCACCTGATTCCAGGTCTAGCCTGTTATCTGAAGAATGAGCAAGTGAAATAAATCAGAACATCTGATCTAATACTCTTTCTAGAATAATTGGCTTATGCCATTACAATCCAGTTACAGCAGCGAATGTACAAGTAGAAATCAAACATTTTGGTCTACATCAACAAAATCCACAGTGGACAAAAAGAAGCTCTGTAATGCTCTTTTACATCAAAGACAAGGAAAGTGACAAACAAGGATTAGCAGGCAGTTATATCTTGGCTTCTGTTATGTCTGTATTTGTGAGTTTAATAAGAAGGAATGCAAAAGAAAAAGAAATCAGAAGGCTTGAGTGGACTTTGAAATGCTAATTAACATCAAAGCTGCAAGGAGCTGTAGCGACTGCATTTTAGCTGTTACTTTCCCAGAAGACATGCTGAAACAGAGCTGTAAAGATATTAAAACATGAAAATGCTAGCATAAGCTTAAGATTTATATATCTAACATACAACACAGTCTGAGCATAAGATGATGACATAAGAACCGGTTAAGATACAGCCTTTTTTGGGGTAGAGATTATAGAAGATATGGAGTCACAATACTCTTTTATTTTACTTTCAAATAACATTTCTAGCCTGCAGACATTACACTTTTAAAAGGCATAAGACTACTATAAGCTTGTTAAGAGTCTTTGAGCCTTTAAGCTGTCTGTACCCAAGTCTTATAAAATTAGTGTTGCCTGTGTTACACACAGTAACAGTCCTAATTTGAATGTAGGCATGGAAATGCCATCCCTGTTGCAAACGTGACTATCTACCTGCCAATGGGATGTTCCTACATCATGCCAGGAATACATAGTCTCCTTTTTATAACATTTTTTAATCCTACCAAGGTTGTAATAGGTGGCTAGTGTTAGCTGTGTCAGAGATAGGTATAAGAGCAATGCCACAATGTTTCTTTTTTGTCTTATCCCTTTCCATTAATACCATGTCACTAAATGTATGTATCTTACCAAAAATGCTAACCAACTTGTCCACCCACTTTCTGAAGTTTGATTACACATAATATGAAATGAATTTATATCCTGATATACTGTCTGGATTCATCACTAAAAAAAACATATTGAAGTATTTTTCTTATATGAGTTTGTGTAACCCCTTGATTTAACAATAGCTTTTTTGAGGTACTGCAGTCTGCATGTACTCCTTATATGTTGGAGCGTAGGTCATAGTCTCAGATGATTTCACTGCGCCAATGATTAATGTTTTTTACAAATACCTTGGTTTATTATACATTTGTGTAGTTAGCCTGATGAACAGACTTGTCTTTTCTTTTATGGCTCTGATATCAGATGCAGAGGTTATACAAATGATTGTGTATATATTATTTATGGTGGGATGAAAAAAAATTTTAAGGGACTAATTTTCAGTAAATGATTTATGTGCTCTACTTAACAGACATAAGGTAGTATAGTTTTACAGAAAGGGTGGGAGGGACCTAGGGTGTATTGCAAGAAACAGTGGTAAAATATAAATTATCAGTGATTCAATAATATATATCTATTTATTTATTTTTATTTGTTTTACATTTGTTTACCGGGAGAGTCCGACTGGGTGAGAATCCCAATTTCAATGGAGGCACGGGGAGAAAAGCTCCACAGAGATTAATACAGGAAATACAATTTACAAAGCACCACAGACATTTGCACAGTAAACAACATTCACAAATTAATAGAGTGCAGTACATATACAGAAAGGTAGATAAAGCAATGAACAAAAATAAATATACATTGTGTAACCAAAGACAATATGGTTGTAGGAAATTATACAGCTGTAAGGTTACATTCAACAATGGTTAATACAGTAATCACACATATATATTAGAAGAATATAGGTAGTAGCTAATGGAAGATTTCTTAGGGTATACAAGTACAGTATTGATCTTGTAAGGGAAGCTATATCAGGGACAGAACAAGGAATGGGTGAAGCAGGGGCAAGAGAGGCACAGCTCTGCAGAGAGTAGTTACAACACGTGGGCAGACATAACAGGCCATGGTGCTCATATGCCCATATGTAACTGCACTGAGAGTATAAAACACCATTTCGATAACCATGTCTAGTCAGGGTTATTTCTAAGCTTTTAATAATGTTCCTGTTTGCAGCCCCCTACCCAGTGGATTCAGAAATGATTGTGCAGTAGTCAAACACAAATCTGCAGTGGTGAAGGCTTGCTGCATCTCCTGAATGTTACCAGTTCTTTGTGTTGTGATGAACTTTTACCTCTTTTCTGACCTCTTCTAGGAGCTATATAGGTGATTCAGGGGCTACTTTCCTTGGGTCACCCAACTCTGAGGATCAAGACATAAAATTAGGGAACACAACACAGTAAACCCTCCTGCAGCAATATGATGGCCCATACTCTTCCTTATGACTGTTCTGTCCAACTACATAATGTACAAATACACACACACACACACACACACACACACACACACACACACACACACACAAACTTGTATTGCATGACTGTGCAGGAGTCTAGTGTCATTGGTTCCCTAGCATTGATTTAACCACACCCTCATTCCAAAGATATAGAACTCAGGCGGCACGGTGCCAGGACACTTCTATAGGCTAGGCTTGTAAAGTCTCCAGGGCCATTAGCCTAGAACACACCTATGAACTCTCTCTTTTTCTAAATCCATTGAAGAACATAGGACAAGTGTGTACAAAGGTCAAAGTGCTACTGCTGTTATGCTTTTCCATTCTACTGTGGAAGGGATAGTAAGGACACGTTTCTCATATAAGTGGCACATTAACTTTTATGTTGCTTCCATGTGCAACATGCAAGCAGCACTTGGCTAACTGAGCTGTTTATATTGTTAAACTTCATGAAGCTGTCAGGGTGAAAAGATTTAACTTGGATCTGTAGTGTAATGTTTTTAACTTATCTATTACACGCTCTCCAAAAAGGCCCAAATGTGATAACTTTCAAGCTGACTTCTCTGTACTGTCCTATAAGTAACCTGTTCTGCTACTAATCAGAAGTTTAGAATTGCTTGATATCTAGCCCAAGTATTCTCAGTAAGTATTAGACATCAGAGATTGAAGTCATCTGTCTTAAGTTCCTCTCAGCCTAATCAAAACACATTATTATGCATAGCTAGGAAAAATCTCTTTAATTTTCATTTGCCTTTTAATAATAAATAACCAGCTGCAAGTAATCTTGAACTGACTTCTTGCAGAGTCTGTCAGCCAGTGCATTGAAGCTGAAACAGGTAAAATTTCTGCTGAATGCCTGATAATTACCATCGGCTTGAAAGTGAAGCATTCCCCAGATAATAAGAAAATGAATGAAGTTTATTAAAGAAATGTTTTGCTTGTCTGTTAGCATGCCAAAATCTCAAGGCAGTTCATGAAAGGCTACCATTAAAGTTTAAAAGGTAATTTAACAAGGTATGAGCTTTGCTTGGTACATTCAGCAAGCCAGACATTGCTTTGATTTTACAGCATAGACTTGCATGTGGTTTGATTCTGAGGAGCACAGGTAGTTTCCCATATACTTCTGGGTCTATTTTTTATCCCTGCAACCACTGCCTTTAAATTATTAGACTATAAACACATCAGGTAATATTTTTCGTGTCCCTGAATTATACCGGCAACTGGATATGTGCCTAACAGACCTTATTTATTGAATTAAAACAATCAGGGCATTCTTAGTTCATTTTTATATCTTTGCAGAACTGGAATAGTATTACAGTATAGCAACAATACAAAACTGATGCAATAAATTTGCCTATTTAGCACTCTTAGCTGATGGCAGTAGTTCTGAAATACTGAAAGTCCTCTGTATGCTGCTTTTGAACTTTGAGACGTGCAAGACTTCTGTGAACATTGGCTATTGTATTTCAGATGTTGTTACTCTATAGATTAATAGACAATGCCATATACTCTACCAAGTGCAATACTCTAATGGAATCATATCTCATACATATGCATTTATTACTTAAACACTGTAGCACCTCAGATAATTATTTTTCATGGAGTATTTTATTAAAAATAAATATCCTTTAAATAAGAATATCAGCTAGGAGTAACCATAAGTTGTAATACCTGCAAACCTGATAGCTTCACTAAACCAAAGCTTTCCATGGTGTACATGCATTTATCCCTAAAGGTATGTGTTAAACGTTTAATCTATATCTCGCTTATTTTTATTCATGAACCCCCCCAACACAAAAAAATGGAAGAACTGGCAGTGCGACCAACTTTGTAAAAAAACTTGCATAATATATAAAAATTAAAATCACAAACTATATACATGCCATCAATTCAATAACTTCCAAAGAATAAATATCAGGCAGGCATGTTTATCGCTGCTCACCTGCCCCCCCCCCCCCCATAATCATAGTATGGTAGGTGTGAGACATATTGCTCACAACGACTAACACTCAATAACTTCAGCAGCAATATAATATTACGCTCACTCTCAAACCTTAAATCTTAACTCTCCGGGGCAGGATTAGATACAATTCACTCTCCTCCTCCTTATGTCAGGAAAGAAATGAGGGAAAAACTATTACTCCACAGAGGCCTGTATCCCCAGACAGTCATCAGGCTGCAAAATGGCAGCCTTTTCACCTCTTTCTTTCCTGGTCATATTGTTAACCAAATATTATTGCAAGTCATGTAATAATAAAACCATATGTGCATTAAACAGATCCAGATCTACCACACTTAAGTGGATTTCATCTGCACTATACCGCACTGGATCCCTGTCACAAAACTCCCAATGCTCTAAAATCATAATGCCTAATAATGACGCTGCCGTAGCAACCCTGTGGTTAATGAAACATGTGGATGCCTGTTTTTGTACCACCTTGACAGCACCCCTCCATTATAACCTAGGTATAATCGATGAACAATTAACCACCTTAGGAAAACATTGTTGTTATAGCAGTAAATCCAGTAGAATCAAAGACAATAACTGTCTTTTAGGAATAACACCTAAATTACATTCCCCGATGCACAATAAACTTATGTGGACTTAAATCCCTAAACCATAATCCCTCCAATAGAGACATTAATTGACACCATCACAAGTCTCTAAATACTTGTAAGTTCCCTCCCAAGTATTAACATCAAGGCCTAACAAGATACCACCAGGTCTAATCACAGCTCTCTTTGCAGGCTAAGACTGCCCTGTTATGACCATAGGTCTTCTTCCTGTAAAATAAATTTCAAAATTACATCACAACCACATAACAAACTCATCTTAAACAAGATCTAAATGCATCAGACACTCACATGCCCTGCCTGTGAAATATATCAATTGACCTCCCTCCATTTGCTAAATCAGAAGCCCTGCCAGTTCTACAGGAATGCAATGAATATCATTTCTCAAACACTGCTACACTCCTAAGCACTTTCTTAAGCATCAGATGAAACTGCCTAAGTTCTACAGGTATACCATTCAAAAACCTGAAAACTAAAGACTGCTCTTAGTAATTGATTACCACACTAGCTCCCATCACACTCAGCACACATAACTATTTTTTACTCCTGTACAAAACCACTTGCTGCCCTCTGCTTACCTGACCAGTCTTAGAACACCTTGTGACCTCAATCATATTAAGACAGCACCTTGACTAATGCACGCATCCAACCACTTCAACTTACCTAGTAATGCACTAACTCAAAACAAGCTCTCATAAAGAAGCACGGACAATGTTGTCCACAACATGTAAGATTCTTTCATAGGAAAATCTATATATAAAACCCTTTTACCAATATCTGCAACTGGTGTCTACCCATTATAAGGCATTTGTCCTGAGCTATTCCCCTCAATCTTCCCCATCCTTTCAACATCCTTAAAAGTGACTAATGTTTAAAAAAAAACAGTACAGCCCGCATATTTCACAGCCGCACATAAGACAGTTCAGTGCACTCTGATAGTTCTCATTGCTTCACCAAAACCACCATCTGTAAACAACATATATTGCTACCAAATTCCCTGACCACTGGTGGCAGCTTACTGACAAAGGCAGCAAATGCAGCTAATACAGAGCTATATGCTTTCCGAATGGATACCACACAAGAATGCTGTTCCAACCACCCCACTAAAGAGAGGCCAATCTGCTATATGCCTTCTGGGATTTTTTTTCTGGGTAAACTTCCACCTCTGGAATGATAGCCTGAAATGTTTGGAGCTAAAATTGAGATAAAGTATCGGCCAATACATTTACCTTACTAGGTGAGTATTTAGCAGTCAAGGACAAATTAATCTTAAAGCAAAGCAACACTATCTTCTATAACAATATTTGCACTGTAGCTGACACAGGCAAGAGATACACTGCTGTTGCATTGTCAGAATGAAAAACAACTTTCCTGTTCTGCAGCTCCTTTTGCCAAACCATATTTTCCACCCAAATTGGAATAAGCTCTAACAGAGGGATGTCTTTCTTTAACCTGGCTGTCCTGTGCTCTGGCCAGGACACTGCAAACTGTTTACTTTTAAAGTAACACACCCATGAGTATGCTACCAGGTCATCACTGTAAAACTGTAAATCATCAGATGAAACCCAAAGTCTTGCCATATTGTAACCCCCTTGTACTACTTCAAAGATCCGTTCAAATCTGCAAATCTTACTTACCCATGCTAGTGACCCTGACTCTGTGATGCTTTTCTTTCTGTCCTCTCAGCGTGTTTGCCAAATGACCTGATAAATGTGCTACCCAACAAGCAAAATTCATCAGTCACAAAAGCTCCATCACATCCTTTACCCTAACCTTACTTGCACGTAACCAAGACAAAATCCTCCTCTTCGGTTTATCCAATGTACCCTGCAGCAACTGAAATAAAACTGACTCCACATTAATGACTCATACCAAAGAATAAGAGCTTTTGCTGGCCTGTCTTGCTTGTCCTCTGCCAAAGGTATCCCCAACTCATTACACAGAGCTAAAAAAATAAGTAAACCTGCCTCTACCCTGTCTCTACCCTCACCTATTAGAAGGAAGTCATCCAAGTAATGGACCACTCTCTGATCATAATTCTTCGCCTCACATCTATTGTCGTTTCGAACTAAACTTCTCAAAAGTAGCATAGGCTACTGCACAGCCATGGGTATATCTTTCATTAAGTAAAATGTTTTTCTCAGACACTTTCATAACTTGGGCCTATCCTGTTCCATCACCAGAAAAAAATTGAAATGCTGACTCTAAGTCAGACTTCACCAACTAGGGGTCCCTAAATGGGTGAATTGCCCCTACTGTGTTATCTAGTGATGCGTGCTGAACCTGCCTTGTCAATATAATCATTCACTGAGCCCCCTTTGGGAATGACAAATGACCAATTAAATGAAACATCCTAAATTTCTTCTTTGGAATAAGCCCTAAAGGTAAAATCCAAAAAGAAGAGAACAGGGGTTCTACTAACAGATCCAAAATTTCCCCACCTTGAATTTCCTTATAAAGTAAACACTAAACTAATGCTTCATGACAACGTACCTACTACAAGTACATGGTTATATTCGGTGATACCTCAATCCCGGCTTGAATAGAAAAAAATACAAACAACCCTGTCAACAGCTTCTGAGCCACAAAATAGTACAGGACCTCTCAGCTGTCTCATGCATGAAAGCTCCAAGATTAATAGGAGTGTGTGTTTGCTGGTCCTCCGCCCCCCCCCAAAGGATGATTGCCATCTACAAGGTCTAAAATTGCCCACACCACTCCCATCTATAGCGCTGCTCTGCAACTCCTGTGAAGATAGCATTAGATGACCTAACTGTCCAACTTTTTTGTGCCAACATAGGGTGCTGCTATGTCCACCCACACACCTTGCAAATATGTGCAAACTTACACCTAGGCTATGAGCACTGGCCAGCATAATACCCCAAACACACGCACACTGTCCTTGTCCTGTGTACCTTCCTGTTCTAGTCTAACTGACAGATTGGACTTATCTATCTTAGTTCTCAACCACATATCCACATGCCGACATTCCTACCTCAATGTCTTTTCTACTGCCTTCAGCTTATGAAATATCTGGTCATACCAGAGTCAAATGCTATCCCTCTTAGTAGCTGTGCTTCCTGTATTATCACACAGTATGCCAACAGAGGAATGACTTTATCTAGATCCTTCTCTGCTGCTACCACCACCTGATTTATATTAAGCCCAGGACCCAATTGTCCAATGTCCTGGTGCTCAAATGAATGGGATTTACCTCTTTGTCAAGGCTGCTAATGCTACCATCAAGTCCTTAGATGCTCGTGTTTCAGCTTCCATTAGCCTTTGTTTTCCACCAGTGTTCAATAAATCAAAAAAAATTACAAAGTCTCCCCTTAAAATCTTTGCCTTGACTACTGTTGGTATGTGAGACATGATATGCACACTCATATCTCCAGCTGTGGCCAGTCCTGTCTCTTCTGCCCTGCAGCATTAATATCACTTTACAATAGCTCCACCAATTCTAATTTATTGAAGGTTTCTAAGGGAATGAGTTGCAAATTATCCTCTTCCCCAAGTCCCCCTACCCGCCCAAATCCTGTTCCATTGGTAGCTGCTCAAAAACCCTACTCTGTCCATGTACTAATCTCCCACCCCTGACAATTCCTGTCACCTTAACCTATACTCCATGCCTGTATCTTGCAAGAATGTAAACAAACTCTCAGTTTAAGAGACTTGAGTTCCCTAAAAACAACTCCTAAACAGTCAGCCTTAACATTACTTACAGTGGGTTGGAGCATCACCAACTTTCACACAGAGACCTCTATTCTAGCTTTCTATAAACTCATACCCCTTCCTAAGCCTGGGAACTTCCACAAAAGTGTACTGGTTGCTAGCTTCCTCCTCCTCTGACCCTTGGACTGGTTATGCTGCTTGGAGCAATTTACCTGCACCATACTGGATGCATGTTGAAAGACCTCTGCAGCCTGGAATGAAATGGCATTCCATTTTCTCATTAAGTTTTTGACCTCAGTCATACTGCAAAAGAAAAGAGGAAACATTATTCTTCTACCAATGCACGTCTTCTCCCATCCTTCCTAACTTCCTCTTCATAATCTTTCTCCCTATCCTTAACTCCTCACTACGTGTTCTCCCATCCTTCCTAACTTCCTCTTCATAATCTTTCTCCCTATCCTTAACTCCTCACTACATGTTCTCCCATCCTTCCTAACTTCCTGTTCATAATATTTCTCCATATCCTTAACTCCTCACTAGTTCCTTGTCTCCCCTTTTATCTACCTTGCAGTAACCCACCCTCACCATCCATCCCCTGCTAACCCTCCAAATATTTTGCCTTTGCCCCCCCAACCTTGGGCATCTACTCAATCTGCCAAGAGATAATTATTTATTTGTGAGCTGAATCATCACTTATACTCCTTGCATATATCTGCAAAGGGGAAGGGGAAGTAATAGAACCCCCTTCAAATGTGTAAAATGTCCAGTGATGATGCTGTGTGGTTACTGTTTCTTTATTGTTGTATATACACTCCCTGCCTTTGCTTTGCCATGTCTTCTAACTCCCCCAAGCTCTATTAGCCCCTGTTCATTGAAGCTTCCCATGCCAACTTCAAAGACTAATAGCTGCTAATAACAGCCCCCCCATTATAAATCACTGCTCCTCCTTTTCGCTAGAATTTCCCTTGCAAAAACACACTAGCTTTGCAGTACAGTGCTTGTACTCTTCTCCATTTACTGGCAGGAAGATTATAGTTTAGCCTACAGTCCTGCAGGTTCTCCGGTCTATAGCTGACAAGTTTCATTGTTTGGTGTCTTCAGCATGTTGGAAAAATACCAGCAATCACCCCCACCAATGGACCCTTTTAACATGATATTGTGGTTCTATAAGCCTCATGAAGTACATTCTTCACTACCACCCCATTTCAGCTCATCAGTGGGAGTGCAGGATGAATTTTGAACCCCACCTTCACTTGGTGACATCCAGATAGACACATGAAGGGCATGTAGACTCTATATGAAAAGCACCTCAGCCCCTTTCCTAAAAATGCCCCTGAAATGCCCTCATTTTCTTTTATAATTTATGATGTTAGTTATCATACCTCTCAACCTCCTAAAGTAAGAAATCTGGACAAAGCCTAAAATAATGGGGGTTTTTTTTTCCAAAAATAGGGACAGATGTTAAATATTGCTCTTATAAACTTAGAAAACTGCAAGAACAACAGGATTTGTATTTGCATACAATTCAGAATGATATGAAGTCTGAAACTTAAATATCTATCATTATTTAGTGACTTAAATCCTCTGTGATTTTCCAGAAAACCAGAGATTTTATGAAAAACAGACCAAATATCTGAGCCAAAAATCTGTACAGCTGAGAGGTATGTTATTTATGATCCCCTTAAGCAGCCCACGTAGCAAAATATAACAATCTTTGCTGAACTTGCCTGAAATTTCCACAGCATGCATTTACTATGAACTGCTCTTCAAGTACCTCTTCTCTGAACAAATCCGAACTGTATATTCTGAGACTGAAACCCAATCACTAAAACTAGTTAAGGATACATGTGACTAAATCTTAGCCATAGCAAGAACTTATGCATAAAATTATCTGCATTTGGTGACTAAAAACCTCCATATCAAAACTACCACTCTCATTTGTTTATTTCTGTTCTTGTTCTTCTTGCTACCTTGTATGTCCTTTAACTACTTGCCATTTCTCATTTTAAATGTATCTAGATTCTCAGCCTAAAACGAGCTCCCACCATTTGTGCATGATATCAATACCATCAATGTCAAAATACTAATGTCTAACATGCGTCTCACACATCACATGCTCCTTCGGCCATGTCTGGGATGAAACCAAATCATTCTTCCCTATCTCAAAAAAAGCCTTTATGTTAAATCATGAATCATGTTTTACATATATTTCTACAGTGCTGCTGACTTGGATTGAGAGACAGAGAGAGCACTAGATTCCCAAGCCACTGAAACCACCACAAAGTATTTTGGCATTCAGTAATGATTCTTATCTTTGTATTGTTAGCCAAACAATTACTTTTTTTTCTTTTTGTCAGCAAGAATTCTTAAGAATGTGTGTATTCTGGATTTAGCTGAATAGTTGTGAGCAGTCACATTTGATTAAGTGCCTTTCTGCAAAATTATACAACTATTTTCATTTTAAACTGTGTTCAGCTTTTAATAAAACCATGTCATACAGCTATGATTACCAGATGAATGAAGTTTCACAATGTATGGCAGCTTTTAAAGAAAATAAGTGTTGTAAATGGAAATGGTTGATAATATGATTTGAAAATAATGAAGCTTAGTTATTGTGTTTTTCTGTGTTAATGGGCTTGGAGTAATGTTATTGTGATGCTGTGAGGTAGTGCCAGCTGTGCTAGGGGGAGTAGGGCAATGCATGCATAACATATGCCATTATAGCTACCTGGAATTTTGTAAAAAAATATATGTCATTTGAATATCAAACTGATTTGTACAGATGCTTGTGTTAAAAATGTATCAACAGTGGGTCCTGCTGGACAGAAAAGAAATATACACTTGTGTCAGGCTGTATTGTTGTAACTGCTGAAATTTATATATTTTAATAGAGGATGCTGGAAGGGAAGGGGTTAAGCTCAGCCCAACTAACCTTAAGAAAAATAGCCTGAAATTAAATGACTTGGTTTAGGCCATAATGATTCTATCTCACAAATCTGAATGCAGCTAGAGATGCATTGTCTGTGAAAAGCCTTTCTGCAGGAAGGGTGGAAGGGTTGGAATTGCTTTATAGCTTTCAGATGCTGTATTAACCTTAGCAAAGCTGTGTCTGTATTGTGGCACATTTGTGCCAAATCCTGGCTCAGTTGCTAGTAAAGGGGTAGTGTGGGGACCACAGAGTCAGGTGACCACGTGTGATGTCACTCTGAAGCCAGCACTGAAATTGTATCTGAATACTAGTGGAAGATGTGATAGAAGCACTCTGTCTTTGGAACGTGACAAAAAGGACACTCATCCACATCATCTTGCCTTACTCTAGCTAGTAAGAAGGGAACTGTAATTCTTCAGTCGGTTAGGAAAATATAATGAGATTAGCTGAAAGTTGTTTTTCTCTATCTATCTGAATCTTTCCATTTGATTGTTTTTATATTTCCTGTGGATTGAAACTCTGGTGTTTATTGTAAATATATATTCAGTATTTCATGTTTCTTTTTATTATTTATTATAAATACATCTATGCCTTTCATTGTGGCTGGTCTTTTAGAAAAGATTTAACCTTTGAGAGTAGTTGCATTTATTTAGTGGCTCTGTGGCTCCACATTCCTGAAAGTGTTGCTGCTTGGTTAATACTGCCATTTGTATAAATACTAAGAATAATTGGGTACCCTGGTAAGAGCCTTAAAGTAGCTGGCTTTGTGGGTGTTCTGCTGGCAATGTATCTACATTATAGTTTGGGTGGAGGTGGCAAAGCGGGTAAGCTGTGCCAGACTTTCCCAGGTGTGCATGTGAAAATCAAATCTCAAAGAGAGTGTGTGTGTCAACTACTTTGAACAGAGACACTGATAGCACTGGTTTCACAGACAGGGTGGTGGAGGACTTGGCTTGGAACACCCAGCTAAGGACTGGAGTGTGCATTCCTTGTGTGCTCTTAAGGGAAACTGTACTTGGTGCAGAGAGCTGCATCTGAAAATACTGTTTATGTCTATTTTTTTCTCACTGAATGTTCCCCACTGATGTCAGTGGTGAGGATTGAGGCTCTTCTATCATTGGCTCTATGAAGGTATGTCACAGTTATTTTTAAATAAGTAATAAGAATTGACCAAGACTGTCATTATAGCCCAATCATGGCATTTGTGATATAAATGGATGGTAAAATACAAACTGAAGATTTAACAGCACATTTGAAGGAAAAAAAAATCAGCATGGAAAACAAGATAACTACAAGCACATAATACTTTTTTAAGTTATATGCTGTGCAGGGGTAGTATTTCAGACTTATATACTTTTACATAATATCCTGATGGCCTCTTGGCTAAAATGCATGCTTCCCACAACATAAGTACTTCTTAAAGTTTTGGATATTCAGAATTTTGCTAGCCTAATATTAGGGAGAAGAGTACTCCCTAATCTATTAACTTTGCTGGTAATTCAGGATTGAAATGGAGATCCCATAAACTGAGCTACAGCTGTACCAGGGAACAATCTGAAGAGGGAACTGACCTACCTTTTTCCAGGGTATTTTTGGGATAATTTGAGACTAGGATGACTGCTTAAGGGATCCACATGCCAACTAATGCTGTCCTAAGGGAAAATGTATCACATGACTAAAACAAAAACTAAAAACTCACCATTGCAGTATGGACCCTCACCCCATCTGCACCTCTCCTGAAGAGAAAATGAAAAGGTAGCTGTGGGCAGTGGGTGAAGTGCAGATGTTTGAGGGTAGCAGGAGTAATGTGTGGAGAACACCAACAATTACAAAATAAAATTTGTGTGGAATATTGGCTTTAAGTGCCAGCACTAATAGAAACATTCCTGTTTTTAATCTCAGGCTTCTGAATAACATTGTAGAAGCCAATAAAACAGTAATCCAACCAAAGTAGTTATTACTTCTGTGATGGTCCCTACTCTGGGCCAGTAATCAAGGAGCCTCAATCCTCACCACTGACACTGGTGAGGAATGGCCACTAAGAACAAAAATGGACACACACAGTATTTTCAGATGCAGCTGTCTGCACCAAGCACAATTTCCCTTAAGAGCACACAGGCAGCACACTCCAGACCTGGAACTGGACTCTCTATCTCCCTCCAGGCCCCAAACAAGACTCCACACTGACCACTTTGGAGCTCTGTGTCCCTGTTCCAAGTAGGTGATGCACACACTTGGATATTTGATTTTCACACACACACACACACACACACACACACACACACACACACACACACACACACACACACACCCCCTGGGGAAGGCTGGCACAGATTTATCAGCTGTGCTTCCTCTGCCTAGACTATAAGGTAATTAAGCTGCCACCAGTCAGCTAATCTAAGCCTCTTACAAGGGTACCCAATTATACTGAGTAAAATTAATAGTAATACAAATGGTAGAGTTTGACCAATGCTCAAGGCTTTCAAAGTGGCCACAGTGTTACTAAAATAAGCATAAGTACAGCAAGAGGTTCTCCCGTTCGATTCTCGGCTGGAGCGCCTTCTGTGTGGAGTCTTCCCCGTGGTCGAGTGGCATTCGAAAGACATGTGTGAATGGGCTTGCCTTCATTCAAGGTTGGGCATTGGGCTGGCACCTCGGCACCATAAAAATCGACTGCTAATCATTAGCGGACCGGAGTTCCACTGTGGCGACCCCTAACCAGGAAAAGCCGAAAGAAGAACAACAACTCTTAAGATGCTAAAAGCATTCTTTAAAAGACCAGTCACAATGAAAGGTATAGACATATTTAATAATAAATAATAAAACAGAAAACATGAGAATACCAAATATCTAGTTATAATAAACACCAGAGTTAGAATCACAGCAGATATAAAAAATAACACAGTTGGATAGATTCACACAGATACAGAAAAACAATACTTAACTAATCTCACTATATTTTCCTGACTGACTAAAGAATTACTGTTCCCTAGTTAAGTTACTTACTACAGCAAGGCAAGATGATGAGTTGCTTACTACAGCAAGGCAAAATGAGGTGTTAAGTAGCTTACTACAGCAAGGCAAGGTGAGGTATGAGGTTATGTGAGGTATCTGTAAGAGAACTTTCCTGTCAGGTTCTGAAAAAGAAAGTGCTGCTGTGAGAGTTCTGTCACAGCTCTCACTGTTATCTAAACAATCATTTCAGTGCTGGTTATAGAATGACTTCACATCTGGTTATCGGACTGTGGTACAATACACACCCAGAGCTTTGCTAAAATCTGTTGCAGCATCTGAAAGCTATAAAACAATTTCAAAAATGTCAACCCTTCCAGGGTAGCAATTAGTTCGCCCATAAGTACAGTACAGTAAGATTCATAGTCCTGGTTTTCCCAGACATTTTTGTCTCAGGCTACAGACCTGTAAGGTAAAATCTTTATGGCCTAAGCCAACCCATTTAATTTTCGACCTATTTTTCAAAATTAGCTGGACTGAGATTAACCTCTTCCCTTCCAGAATTCTCCGTTAAAACACATACATTTAATTATTTATAATAATACTGTCTGACATATATGTATGTATATCTATTTTCTGTCCTTCAGGACCCACTTCTGACCATTTTTAGCACAAGTAACTTTACAAATACATTTTTAACACAAGCATGTGTACAAATCAGTGTGATAGTCAAATGACATAAAATTCTTTACAAAACTCCAGCTAGCTGTGCTGGCATATGTTAACACATGCACTGCCCTACTCTCTTTGGCACAAATGGCATTACCTCATATCATCACATCTTTATTTTATAATAGCACCTGTTAGCACATGAGCTTATGTTAGTAGTGGGCACAGTGTTGTCACATGCTGGTGCTTTGCTTGTGTCTGCACTTGGTGGATGCTCACAGACTGTGAAGCACAAGTTAAAAGTGCGGTGGTAATGCAAGAGAAACAGCATCTGGCTTGCCTCTGGTATGCCAAATGGATCAAGGCTAAGAATATGTCTGCCTGCTATTTCTTTTCATTTCATAGTGTTTGGTATGGACAACATGAGAGGGGGTTGGTTATCCATGTGCTGTGATTTCCAAGTAGAGGGGCAATAATATGGTGGATAAAACTATAGATTTTTAGTTGAGAAAACGATTGCCCAAAATGTTTTTGCTGTAGTTATGCTAATTAAGTAAATATTTAAATTTTTGAAACAGTGGTGCTTATTTGCAATGGTCCTGCATGACATACTTTGCATAGTACAAGTCAAACAAATTTATTTCAATTTTATTCATTTCTGTTTGCTTTATTTATCTTTGGTTACTGGGAAAAGCCAAATGGGATACAAGTATTTTTAAATGGAGGTTCAGGTAGAAAAGCTTCACATTTAACACCAGTTCAGACATACATATAGAATAAACTTACATTCTAGAAGAAGGAATACAAAAATAACATGAATATCATTTAGAAACATAGCATGTGCATATCATGCACAGGTATATACAGTGCTGAATATTCATTAGAAATGGATACAGGCTTGTGTATACAGCAGAGACGGATAGAGGTAACACTGTAAAAGGTAATATTACCTGCAAATTCCAGGACTGAAAATAATGAAGAGTCAGCTTAACTATGGAAATATTAGAAGGGAGGAAGGGTGATTGATAATGTGATATAATATGATATGTTAGTAGTAGAGCAACTATGAAATATCATTGCATATATGATTGAAAAGTGAAGTAATTAGGAAAGTGAGAATGTTTGAGGCTACATGGAATGTTTTAGGAGTATTAGTTTTGGTAAATGATGATGAAACTGTTTATCTGTTTGTACTCTGTGATGAAACTGTTTGTTATCTGTTTGTACTCTGTGATGAAACTGTTTGTTTATCTGTTTGTACTCTGTGATGAAACTGTTTGTTATCTGTTTGTACTCTGTGATGAAACTGTTTGTTTATCTGTTTGTACTCTGTGATGAAACTGTTTGCTTGTTATCTGTTTGTTCTCTGTGATGAAACAGTTTTTTTACCGGTTTGTACTCTGTGATGAAACTGTTTGTTTGCTATCTGTTTGTACTCTGGGCAGAGGGCTGGTAAGGATGGCCATTTGCAGGCTCAGCCCATGTACACAGCAGAACAGAAATAGACATACTAAGCATAATAAAGAAATATTCCATAGTACACATTTATCCATATATATATATATACAGATAAACCCTAGTGCCTAAGGACCCTGTCGGCTGTTTTTCTACACAAACGGTCTTTCCACCTCAACCTGTTCTTACCTTGAACGGCTCAATCTGTGCTGAAAAGAAACTATCATCCTGAAAACGAAAAGAAAAGCATTCCTGCACTGTCCCTCTCTAAGGAAAAGGACTGCAAGGTCTATATCTTAAGTGTAACTGTTGTGCTAATAGATTGCTTGGCTGAACTGGGTCTACGGCTAGCCTAGGGTCCATAGTAAAAGATAGCTTAACAGTCTTAGACTCCCTAGTCAGGCCTGCTGTAATAAGTAATAAGCATTTAACAGAGCAAACAGCCTGTATAACATGTTCCCCCTGCTTACTTCATCTCACAGTTGCTAAAGAAATAAATATCTGTAAAAATTTCAGGTTAAAAGCTTGCTTACTCCCAACAGTCAGTAAAATTGTCTGGCTAAACTATAAACTTTGTTTAATACAATATTGAGCAAAACACAGCTCACTTTAAAAAGAACTGAGTAAAATCACTGTAAAGTTGTTTTCTTTAAGCCTGCATACTCACAGACACTGGAAATCCTTGTAGCTTGGTATAGACCTGCTCTGCTTGCCCTCACTTCACTCGGGCTTGCTCCGTGCCCCGTCCTGCCCCCAAATCCCACCTGTCCCCACTAGTGCTAAATTTAAGCCCAATAAACCACTCCCCCCTACAACCTATCACAGATAACCCACACCTCCATACACCAACCCTTCCTGCCAACAACCCTCTTAATTCTCCACCCACATTCCTTACCAAGTACCACTACTATCAAGATGAGACTAATTATGTTCCTCTCAGTTATATTGCCTGGGCAATATCTCCTCACCATCTATGAAAACCAGCCGTATCTTGGCTTTCACCACCCCATATCTCATACCATCTCTGCTCCCACCTTGAGTGAATCACACCGACCCCTAGCTCACTACAAACCTATCCTCTCCACTTTTAACAACCACCAACTAACTAGACCATGGTCCATCTCCCCCAAAACTAGATATTAGCATAAAATAATAAGTAAAGCACTGAAACTAATAATCACTGCACAAGTTATTCTGATGAGGGATGGGGACATCCACCCTAACCCTGGACACACCCTTCCCATAAGCTCCCAGCCCACTACCACCTTCAACATATGGTCAAATTCAAGGTCCCCTAACTCTCTCCTGACCTGTCACCTAAACATCAGGAGTATTAACAACAAGGTCCATAATCTTCATGCCCTTCTAGCTACTTACTCACCTGATGTGCTATGTCTTACAGAAACCTGGCTAAAACCAGGAACTAAAAATGATGAGGTTATCCCACCAGGGTACAACATACTTAGACTAGACCGTAACACCAGGAAAGGTGGAGGAGTAGCAGTTCTGTTTAAAAACACAATAGATGTCACACTAGCCCCACAACAATCCCCCTTGTTCAATAATTCAGAAGCCCTAGTTAGAAAACTATGGCTTAACAAAAGTAAATCTATATTAATTGTCTGCAACAATGCAAATACCCTAGAAAACTTCCTCCAATGGCTTTCCAACACATACCCCCATGAAACTATGGTGTTAGGAGATGTTACTATTGACTGGAACAATTGTTCCTCTGAATCTCCCACCACCCATATAAACCTTCACAGCTATACCCAACTTATATCCTCACCCAGCAGAATAAATAAATCCAACTGCAAAGGCAGTATCCCGGACTGGATTCTTATCAACAATCACCCAGACCTGTATAACACGGGTACCCTCCCAGATGATATAAGTGACCACCTACTCACTTACATCATTAAGCATAAAGTAGATAACCACCACCAAGTTCTATATAAATCTATCAGAAACAACAAGAGCTTGAACTCCACTGACTTTCCGAATGAACTCAGAGCATGTGTTTGGGCCTTACTTAAAGAACTTCCACTAGATGATGCTGTAGCCTAATTTAATTCTAAATTCCTCTCCATTCTAGATTCCCACGCTCCTATCTGCACCCTCAGAGACAAAACTAAGACCGCCCCCTGGCTCTCTAAAGTAACCAAAACCAAAATCATAGCAAGAAGTAAAGCGTGGGGCAAATGGGGCACCTCCAAACACCCACTTGGCCATATTAAATTCCAACAACTAAGGAATGATACCAAGAAAGCCACACTGTTAGGCAAACAAAAACATCTATCAACACCTTCAGCAAAAACACCAGAACAAACCTCAAAAATTTTGGGCAGGCATAAACTAACTGCTCCACCCTGGCCAAACTTCCACCCCCACCCCCACTCCCTCAACTTGCAACCTTAAAACTCCAGAGGAAACTGCTAACATCATTAACACTTTTTTTACCAAAACCATCCAATCACTAGCTAGCCAACTACCCCCCACCAGCTCCTTTTAAAACTCCTCCACATCCACTGCCCCACTCCCTTTCGGCTTCCACCCTGTATCTACATCGACCATCTGATCTCTAATTAACAAACTAAAGCCCACTAGCCTGGCAGCTGATCTCCTCCCACCAGAATATTTACAAAACGGGGCAGATGCCATTGCATACCCTGTCTCAATCATAATAAACCACACCTTGACTGAAGACACTATCCTCTCTCTCTGGAAGGTTTCCCATGTCATTCCCCTTCATAAAGGAGGGAATTCTTTAGACCTCTCAAATTACCGACCAATAGCCATACTATCACCACTGGCCAAAATTATAGAAAAGTGCATCCACAACCAATTAATGCACTATCTCACCCAAAATAAACTACTGGCCAACTCTCAGCAGGGTTTTAGGCCACACCACAGCACTAAATCAGCCCTCCTATCCTTCTCTAACTCTATCAATATCAACCAAAACAATAACAAACTTACCTCTGCTCTCTTCCTAGAGCTCTCTAAGGCCTTTGATATGGTCAGTCACCAGCTACTTCTCCGTACCCTTTAGGAACTGTCACTAAACAGTAGCTCAGTTAAATAGTTCCAATCTTACCTGTCTGATAGACAACAAGCAGTTTTATGGCAGAATACCCTATCCACACATCTACACATTACTCTAGGAGTCCCCCAAGGCTCCATACTAGGACCACTACTTCAATGACCTACCCACCAAGGCTATCTGCATCCAATACGCTGATGACTCTACTTTAATATGTACTGCCTCCTCCTCAACTGAGCTTATGACCCTAACCCAGAATACTTTCAATGATGTAGAAAAATGGTTTGCAAACCGTCAGCTTCTGTTAAACCCCAACAAAACTAAACTGCTCATCTTTTCCGCCACCTGCAAATCCTCCTCACCATTCTTTACTATAAGTTCCAACAATGGCACAATTATATCCCCAGATACCCACACAAAACTCCTGGGTGTCACAGTCTATAACGCCCTAAAATATGATATCTATGTCAATAAAACCATCAAATCTGTCAACAAAAAACTGGGCTCCCTATACAGGATCAAACCCTTCCTCACCCCTTTTGCAAGAACCACTATCGCTCGGCCCCACCTACTTTCTGCCCTCCTCTATGCCTCCCCCCCTTCACTAACCTGAACCAAGCCACCCTTACCAAACTTGCTAGTTGTTACAACCATATTGCTAGATTTGCTACAGGTGCTACCTCTAGGACCCACCATTGTATCAACCTAACTCAACTAGGATGGCTGGAGTGGCCCAGTCTTCTCAGATACAACCAGCTTGTAATAACCCACAAAATACTATATCAGCCCGAAAAAACACCAGCACTAAATAAGATAATCAAACCATACAGCAACCTGAGGTCACTATGCTCTGCTGACAAACTGCTGGTGCAAACAACTAAGAGCATAAACGTGGCTGGGGACTCTCTGTTTGCCAACTCAGTAGGCAAAACTTGGAAATATGCTACCAGCCAAACTTACTCACCAATCCTCCTTAACCCAGTTCAAAAAAAGCCTCAAACTATACTTCCAACAGCATCTGCAATGCCCCTGCTTAAACCTGGACCAATCACCACCTGCTGTTCCTCCAAACTCTCCCTAAGCATTCCAGTCATATACTATATATAAGTGTATGAATTCTTGATGGGACTTAGCCCATAACTGCGTGTATTATTATCTGAAACTGAAGCCACATGATTTTGATGTTGTCTACTATATTTTATCTAAGTTTGTAACCCTACTGAAAACTGCATATTATCCTTATCTCTAAATGTTTCTATTATTCCTAATGTATTTGTACTCTGCTTTCTGGAGCTTTTCTTCCCTGGTCCCCGCTGAAAATGGACATATATCCAGTCGGACTTTCCCGGTAAACAAATGTAAAATAAAATAAAAATAAAATAAATTTACGCAGGTAATGAAGAAACAACTTATTAAATGTATATATGTTGTTCATAACATGATAGACTAAAACATATCAGTACATCAGTATATTAATAAATGAGGCAAACTGAGAGAAATGCAGAAGAAAGAAAATCAGGAAACGTTATAAGCATATATGTATGTATATATATCTATCTATATATATATATATCTATCTATATATATATATATATATATATATATATATATATATATATACAGGTTACTTTGGTTTGCAGGCGGTGCTTTTAATGTAAGAGAAGAATGGAAATTTTAGAAGAAGGTAGAGTTTGGGTGCTATAACTAGAGGTATTGCAGTTGCATTTGCCTGGATGAGTTAGAAAGTCTTCAAATCGAGGCCTATATTTGGAATAGGTAGAGCTTCTTAAGGTATGGTGGGAAAGACTGACACAG
>NC_056747.1:92800477-92820477 GCF_019279795.1 Protopterus annectens
GCACTTAAACTTTGAACAAGCCCTTTTGCTTCCGTTTTGTTTATTGATATATATAGTGCACTTAAACTTTGAACAAGCCCTTTTGCTTCCGTTTTTGTTTATTGGATATATATAGTGCACTTAAACTTTGAACAAGCCCTTTTGCTTCCCGTTTTGTTTATTGGTATATATAGTGCACTTAAACTTTGAACAAGCCCTTTTGCTTCCCGTTTTGTTTATTGATATATATAGTGCACTTAAACTTTGAACAAGCCCTTTTGCTTCCGTTTTTGTTTATTGATATATATAGTGCACTTAAACTTTGAACAAGCCCTTTTGCTTCCGTTTTTGTTTATTGATATATATAGTGCACTTAAACTTCGACCAAGCCCTTTTGCTTCCCGTTTTTGCTTATTGGTATATATAGTGCAGTTAACCTTTGTACAGGCCCTTTTGCTTCCCGTTTTGTTTATTGGTATATATAGTGCACTTAAACTTTGAACAAGCCCTTTTGCTTCCGTTTTTGTTTATTGGTATATATAGTGCACTTAAACTTTGAACAAGCCCTTTTGCTTCCCGTTTTGTTTATTGGTATATATAGTGCACTTAAACTTTGAACAAGCCCTTTTGCTTCCGTTTTTGTTTATTGGTATATATAGTGGACTTAAACTTTGAACAAGCCCTTTTGCTTCCCGTTTTGTTTATTGGTATATATAGTGCACTTAAACTTTGAACAAGCCCTTTTGCTTCCGTTTTGTTTATTGGTATATATAGTGCACTTAAACTTTGAACAAGCCCTTTTGCTTCCCGTTTTGTTTATTGGTATATATAGTGCACTTAAACTTTGAACAAGCCCTTTTGCTTCCGTTTTGTTTATTGGTATATATAGTGCACTTAAACTTTGAACAAGCCCTTTTGCTTCCGTTTTGTTTATTGGTATATATAGTGCACTTAAACTTTGAACAAGCCCTTTTGCTTCCCGTTTTTGTTTATTGGTATATATAGTGCACTTAAACTTTGAACAAGCCCTTTTGCTTCCCGTTTTTGTTTATTGGTATATATAGTGCACTTAAACTTTGAACAAGCCCTTTTGCTTCCCGTTTTTGTTTATTGGTATATATAGTGCACTTAAACTTTGAACAAGCCCTTTTGCTTCCCGTTTTTGTTTATTGGTATATATAGTGCACTTAAACTTTGAACAAGCCCTTTTGCTTCCCGTTTTTGTTTATTGGTATATATAGCATTTTATTTTATTTCTGCTTTAGAGAATTTGCTGATGCACCTTCTTACTCTTTGCTGTTTACATGCACTGATGCTGTTGTGACTACAGATGTTTTAAGGTTGATATGTCACAGACCAGGTACTGGTCCAGCCAAAAGAACAGATGGTTCACAACTGAACAATTCATGGTGTGCTACATGCCCTGAAGCAAATTAGTATTGCTTCATTTGGTAAGCATAGTATCCATCCTTTGTGTTGTTTTACTATTCCCCTTTTCATTCTGAAACTTTTAACACTTGGTTCTTGACTCTGTTATTTTCTTTTAATTCCTTTTATATTTATTTTTGTTTTTATACCTGTATTGACAGTGAAGCATATTTTCAATGGGGATCTTAGCTTATGTTTTTGCATATTTTAGCTGTTTCTGTATAGCTGTCACACAAGACAGAAGCTACTTCATGCTAGTTTATTTTGAATAACAGAAAAAGCAAAGGTAATTAATAGGGGCTTATACACACACTAGACATGTACAGATTAAAACATTTTCCAAACCATAGTAAACAGCCTGCTTCCTCTGTTCAGACATAACTTGTCAGGGAGGACCCCTCCCACTTTGATTTTTGCCTCTGCTCCCTTGTATATCCTTCTAATTATTATTGTATCTGGAAATGCAAATGCCTCCTTTGCCCTATTCATAAAATCCCAGCTTACTCTGTCAAATGCTTTCCCTGCTT
Source organism: Protopterus annectens (assembly GCF_019279795.1). Taxonomy (NCBI): domain Eukaryota; kingdom Metazoa; phylum Chordata; order Ceratodontiformes; family Protopteridae; genus Protopterus; species Protopterus annectens. The sequence continues at coordinate 92,802,412 of NC_056747.1, forward strand.
CATGACACACCAACAGTGATATTTTCCTATATTCTAGTTCCCTCTGGATCATTGTTTTATTAATGGTATCACATGTTTGCTTCTCCTCCACAAAACCACATTGATCCATATCCGTAAATTCTGGCATCATCTTTGCCTTTTGTTTAGCCATTATAGACATAAACACTTTATAAATATGGTTTAGGATTGACATGGGCCTGTATGAAGCTGGATTTGGTGGCTCTTTACCCTTTTTATCTATTAAAGTTACCACCACTTTCTTCCAGGATTTTGACAGTTTTCCTCCTCTTAAAATACTGCTAACAAAACCTTCCAGATCTTTATCACTTTCTTCCCTCCTAACTTACAACTTTCCACTGGAATACCATCTATTGCTGGAGACTTTCCTGTAGATTACAAAGAACACTGAAGTCAAGGGAAATCCACCATGAAATAAAACAAAACTCTTCTAAGTCGCTGTCTACCAAAAAACAGGCTAAAAGAATAAACTGAAGACTCGTACATTTAGTATATGGAACTTCATCAGAAACAAATTCTAAAACCATTCAATCAATTTAACTCTTTCAGTTAAAAGTTTGGTAAAATATAAAAGTATTTAATTGGTATTTATAGGACATTGTTGACATGTTAATGTACTTTATACTGAGTATTACAATTTGTTTTTTTAAATTGACAGTTTAATATGATAGGTATCAATTTTTAGTGGACTTGTTTTAATTGGTTCTATATGCTGATTTGGTGTGATGTCATTTCCTTTTATATTTAAATTGGCTGAATGGTTTTAGAATTTGTTTCTGATGACGTTCCATATAGGGAAAAGAATGAAAGCACTAAATCTATGAGTCTCCAGTTTATTCTTTTAGCCTGGTTTTTGGTGGACAGCAACTTTCCTGCAGCTTGATTATGTATCACCATTTTTATCTCATCTCCTCCTATACTGTTAGCAATTGAGCCACATCTACCTCTAACCTTGACATATTTAAGTCTTCCATAGATGTTTCCATTTGTGCTTTTTGTTGACTTCTCAATTTCTCTGGTTTATACAAATTTTCATAAATTTTTGAAATATCTCTAATACCTCCACAAGATCTCTGGTTACTTTTCTTGTTATAGGCTCCCTATGTTTGGCAACAACCCATTCTACTTTCTGTTGTCTAAGCCACTGTGCCAAAAGTTTTTTTGTGCTTTGGAGTTATTATCAAAAACAGTTGCTTAACAGCAGTCTTTCTAAACTCATGCATATTATCCAGATATTCCCTTATTTTCTCTTTAGCATTCTGCAGTTGTGCCTCTTCTTGCTCTGTGAGATCCCCCTTATTTTGTAATACCTTAATCTTTGTCAGCCTCTCTAAATAATTCTTATTACCTTTTAACTAGATCTCTTTTTCTTTTATCTCTACCCTCTTTTTAGAATCCACTTTCATATTATACACCTCAACTAGCTATAACTTCTGGAGTACTTTTTATCTTATCTAACAACTACTGGATACTTTCTACTACCCATTCCTTAAATTGCTGTCTTTTTGATGTATTGGGGGAAGCACCAGTGTCTCATCTTTACTTCATTACCCTACATTTTTATCTTAGTAATTCTTGGTGGATGATCTGAATTAGTTATTGGATATATATCAGAGTTTTCAATTAAATAGACGTGTTCCTGTGAAACAGAATTTTTGTCAAGTCTAGCCCAGTTATTTTACCTTGGGGAAGTATATGTAAATTCTGTCGGAGTTTCTACTACTGGCTTCACATATTTCATACCAAATATTTTTATAAATGTCTTTGGAAATCAACCTACTTTTCTTATATTTTTTCTTCTAGGCCTCCCAGATACATCCTCATTGTTGCAAATCAAATTCCAATCCCCACATATAAGTAATATTCCCCCGGTGAAAGCTAATTATTGCTCCATATTTTTTAAGCTCCACAATAGCAGTTTAGGTGGATTATAAACACATGCCAGTGTATTCATCATCCCTTGCCAGTAGCCCCTTACTACCACAAATCTGCCATTATCTTATTTCTTCTGTCACTACTGAGCTCCTCTAGAATTACTATATGTACTTATCTTTTCCATTGGCCATGATATTCTGCAGAATTTCAATCCTGGAATCTTTTTTTTATCAAATTCATGCCTAGTTCTTGACTAATGTGTTACCTGTAGCATTGCTATTTGCATTCTGCATTTCCTAATATGATTAAGTATTTTTTCCTTTTTGTCTATACCTGTGAGACCATTCACATTCCAAGATAATATGCAAAGTGTCGTCAGTATGGTAAGAAGTCATTATTCCCACCTACTATACACAGCGGCTTTTTAAAATGTCTGTTTCCAGCTTTTGTGGTACATGCACCCATTAATGTTTGGCAGGTTAACGCTATACGTTTTTTCTTATCATCAGTATTGGAACCTTTGTCACATTTTACAAGACTTTTTTGTTTTGATAAAAACCATAAAACAAAAATACCAAATACACCCCCATAACCTATTAACTTAATAAAAACACACATAACTATGTACATCTTCAAATAATGAATTTTAACCCTCCTAATAGGAACATTTATGCAAGATAGGCAGCTGCTAACACAGGCCCTAATTAACTTGAATTTGAGGTTATCCATGCTAAGACTCAGGTTATTGCCTGTGCTTCAATTTACATTAACTGGTGCTTGTTCTTTTATTTTATTTTTATCTCCCTCTCCCAGAAGTGAAAACTACTTGCATACTTTCTGAAATCATTAAATTTTAGTCTTGAAGAAAGCAGTATTCTATCTTTCTTTGCCCTATTATCAGCTTGCCTCCATGGAAAAGTAAGAGAAAAAAGATAAATGTAGTCAGCTGAAACATTTATTGCTAAAAAACAACTTTTCATTATATTCAGTGTTCTCATATTTACTTGTTTCCACCTGCAATTTTTATTAGATCAAGCCAAGGGTCTTAATCCAGACATTCCTTTTTGCAAAAGTTAAAGTTATGATTTGTGTACTTTTACCCCCACACACAAACACACACAAAACCCATGATTTCACCCTATTAACTTAACCATGCTTTTCTTCTCTTTGTGCACTGTAATGTAAATTTTTTTAATACCAAACAAGAACGAGAAAAGAAAAAAGATCAGCTGATTACTTTAATAACTTTATCACAAACAAGAACATCTACTGTAAAATATGTAATTTATATTTGTGAAAAGTTTCACAGAAATAATGTTAAGAAAATAAATGTTTTTACTTAAAGATAGCTTTTTCCTTTTTCCTTCCCTGTCCTCAGAGTCCTTCCAAACATTGACATGAAGTGAGGCAAATGTTATTTGTTTCCTCAGAGATTTAGCAAAGTCAACAAAAATCCACCCTTTCCTCTTATTCTTATACAGCCGTATTTCACAAATGCAACTGTTGCTTTGCTGTCTCACATTTACTCACCAATTTATATGTTGCTGGTTTTCTTCCTGTTCATCTCCATCTTCAGACTCCAGATTCTGGTTCATTTCCTCTGTGCCCCGGTTTCTTCTGATCATTTTACGTGCTTTTCTGTGCCTCTCAAACATTTTCCTTTGAAACAGAGGAAAACATTTTTACTGGTAAAGTCTTTCTGTGTGCTTTATTATCAGAAGAGTGAGAAGTAGAGTCTCCTTCTGCTGGATGGCTCATTTTTGGTTGAACAAACTTTTTCATTTTCTCCTTAGCCTATTCTGCATTAAAAATGGCTTTGATTATCCAGAAAAAAAAATATCTTGAAGACAGCAGGATATAGCAGCTTGAATTTCACTCCTGCCTCTTGACATTCCCTGATTACTAGAATAAATGCGTTTCTGTTCTGCCTGGTGTACAGTGAATAATCGTTTTCCACAAATACTTCATTGTCTCCAAATTGTAATACTTTGCTCTTTTCCACAGTTTTGTCAGGAAAAACTCTTTCTGCTGGTAAGTTTGCATCTTTACTAATAAAGGTCTTGGCTGATTTCTCATGACCATATTTGAAGCATACACACAGTGTACCCTTTCAATTAACAGTTCCTGCTGTAGAATACCAGTCCAGTTGCTTATTTGTGCCTTCATAAAATTAATACAATCTCTTCCTTCTCTAATACTTATGGTAAAACAGTTTTTCTTCATTTTGATCTTTGATTTTTGCAGTTATCAGTTTATCTGAAGATCTGTTTAAAGCTTCTTTTTTCCAGCCTATTATTTGTGTCAATATACTTCTCCATGTTTCATTTATTTTAATCAGCTCTAAACACATTTGACTTATTCTTTCCTCTAGATTACTGAAAACAATGTCTTGCGTCAAAGCTAGAGCTTGAAGTGGTTTTTGCTGGCCACCTGCAAGATTCTTCCCAGTCAGTGTTTTCTCTTCTCCTTTTCTAGTTGATTTTCTTTCCGGCTCTTGGTTTCTGCTTTGGGGCATTCAGGCTCTGTACTTACTAGTCAGTAAATGAATTATACTCAAGCTGACAATATCTCTAGCTGATGTTTCTCAGTTTTTGTTTTCACACTGACAGAGCTGAAGTTAAGCTGTGGATTAGTGTGCAGCTGTCTTCGAAGCGTATTATGCTCATTAACTTTGAGTTGAGGGGGCACCAATTTAGAGATCTGGACTGGGTGGCAGAAGAGTTCTGTGTTAAAGTGAATTTTTAATGCAGAAAAATTTAGAAACTTAATTATGTTGTTCACTAGTACAGCATTAATAGACTACAACACATGAAATGTCATATAAGATCTTCAGTGTCACTTTTTTGCCTAGGAATGTCTGGGTATACTATTAGACTTTTATTGTTTTGTTTTTTCTCTTTCCAAGGAAAAGGGTTTCACTCTTATTTAACCTATTCTTGCAGGTGAGTAATGGCACACCTTTCATGCATAGAGAATCTAGGTGGGATAGTAACAGGTGAATTTTATTCATTTTATAACAAATGCAAATAGAGCTTCTTCACTAGCAACATCCACATTTGTGTTTGCTGTCTCTGATAACAAAATGTGAAAACCTCTGTAGTCTTCAGAGATCCTCAGCATCTGTTTTAGGTCCACAAACTAGCTCTTATCCAATCTACGTGCCTCTTGACATCTCATCCATGCTGTGACCACCATTTAAGGCATTGGTCTTGAATAATTCTCAGTTAATCTAGGGAAATATTTATGGATGTGGAACAGGGAAAATGTAACTTACGTAATCTGTCTCATTTTTAAAAAATAAAATACATGAGACCAGTATATAAAAGGTAAATGAAGATCCAATTATGTGATTGTGGAGATGTGCTGTAAGTACTGCCACCAAATGTGATGCTGCAGTGGTACCAATGGAGTTTGAATCCCACCACTGTCAACGAAGAGTGAAGTATGGTAACCATTTGAAATGTTGGGACCCACTTCAGTGAGTCCCGTAATATAGCGACTGAGTGGCCAATAAAAAAAAAAGACAATTTCTTGGAATATTTCCTTTCTCTGAGTCATGACAATCTTGTAGTTGGCATATATAAGTTCAGATAATGTAGGGTTGCAAGGGGGCTTGCCTCCTGAAAAAAGCAATTTTAAATGAGAAGAATGATGTTCGATATTCGCTATTCTCTGGAATTTTCAGTGATGACATTCTAATAGGGAGCCATGAAGGATGGGTGGTAATACTGCCTTCAAAGAGTGAAGTATTAACAAGAAAATATGCACACATCTGTTTCAATAACTAGTTTTCAAAGTACAACCTGACTTTCAGAGCATAAAGGGAATATACACTGTAGTCTGTGATATGGACTTTCAACCTCTATATTCAGTGCTTCTCTATCTATGGTAACTGCCACTCATACAGAGTACTGTTCACACACACACACACACACACACACACACACACACACACACACACACACACACACACACACACACACACACACACACACACACACACACACACACACACACACACACACACACACACTCATAAAATAAATAAAATAAAATAAATATAGTAAAATATACTTAGGCTGGCACACAATGAAAATTAAAAGAAAAGGCAATAAACATGTGATGCATGCAAAAAAAAAACTAAGCTCCAGATATCAACAACACTTTGTTGAAGCACCTCTTGATTTAATTACAGCATTCAGTCTTCTTGGGTAGGAGTCTATCAGCATGGCACATCTTGACTTGGCAGTATTTGCCCACTCTTCCTTGCAAAAGTGCTTAAAATCTGTCAGATTGTGAAGGCATCTCTTATGCACAGCCCTCTTCAGGTCACCCACCAGATTTTCGATTGGATTTAGGTCTGGGCTCTGGCTGGGCTATTTCAAAATTTTAATTTTCTTCTGGTGAAGCCATTCTTTTGTTGATTTGGATGTATGCTTTTGTTTATTGTCATGTTGAAGGTGAAATTCCTTTTCATCTTCAGCTTTCTAGCCTGAAGGTTTTGGGAAAAAGTGACTGGTATTTGGAACTGTTTATAATTCCCTCCACCTTGACTAAAGCCCCAGTTCCAGCTGAAGAAAAGCAACCCGAAAGCATGATACTGCCACCACCATGCTTCACCATGGGGATGGTGTTCTTTTGGTGATGTTTGTTTTTGCACCAAATGTACCTTTTGGAATGCCAGAAAGTTCAACCTTGGTTTCATCAGACCATAACACATTTTCCCACATGCTTTTGGGAGACTTGATGTATTGTTTTGCAAATTTTAGCCAGGCCTGGATGTTTTTCTGTGTAAAAAAATGGCTTCCATCTTGCAAACCTACCCTATAGGCCAGACATATGGGGAATACGGAAGATTGTTGTCACATGTAGTGCACAACCAGTACTTACCAGAAATTCCAACAGCTCCTTCGGTGTTGCTGTGGGTCTCTTGGCAGCCTCCCCGACCAGTGTTCATCTTGCCTTTTATCAGTTTTGGAGGGATGTCCAGTTCTTTGCAACATCACTGTTATCCCATATTTTCTCCACTTTTCTTCACTGTGTTCCAAGATATTTCCAGTGCTGTGGAAAACTTCTCCTGACTGATACCTTTCAACAATTAAATCCCTCTGATGCTTTGTAAGCTCTCTACGAACCATGACTTTTGCTGTAGCAGGCAACTGAGTAAATGTCAGAAAAATCCTACTAGGACAGCTGAACTTTATTTGGGGTTAATCAGTCTCTTTAATTGATGGCATATGTGTACCCAAGAAGACTGAATGCTGTAATTAAAGGAAAAGGTGTTTCAACAAAGTATTAGTTTAACCAGCTTATTGTACATTTTTTATTTTTTAATATTTTTCCCCTAACAGATTTGTTTGTTTTCAATTTAATTGTACAGGTTGTAGGTCACATTAAAGGTGGGAAAAGTTTTGAAATTATTTATTGTGGTCTCATTTTTTAATATCACAAAAACCTGGCATTTTAACAGGGGGTGTACACTTTTTATATCCACTCTAGGTATTATAATTTAAGTACCAAAACCTGTTTGTGAAGACTGATAACATATGTTGAAAACTGCTTTCAGATTATTATTAAGAAAATATGCCACATTCTTGGATGAAGACGGGGTAAGGTTCGGGAACATAGTGAAATTAAATAGGATGACATTTAGTATAAAAATTAGATCCAGTCTGTTGATGCATATAATCATGCAACAGTATAGCTTTCTCATTTAAGTTTCACATATTTCTGCTGTGACTCTTTCCAAGTGACCACTTAGTGGTAGATATGGAATGCAGTCTGTGAGAAAATATGTGGCCCAGTACAGTTAAACATGGTTGCCTTCCACGAAACAGTAAAAGCCCAAACCATACCTAAATATCCATCACTTCAAGAATGTCAACATTATAAACGGTGAATATCACAGTGTGTTTCTGGTATCATGCTTGACCTATGATTACTGTCTGAGTGGAGCTTTTCCATGTTCTCCCAATATTCTTGTGAGTTTTCTACAGGAATTAGAGTTTACTTCTAAAGACACTCTGCTATTTATAGTAAATTGTCTGATTGTACTGTTTGTGGCCTTGCTGGTGCTCTTAGGAAGACAATTGATCAGATGTTCATCCATGATTAGTACACATGGTACTTTCTGATGTTCTCTGCTTCCTATCCCTCCTTCCTCTACAACTAAAGACTAAGTGTGGCAGACTGAACACGCATACGTCTCCACTGAGAAACAGCAGTAATAGTTACTCCAAAACTCATTGTGACAAAGATTTATATACCATAAATGTTCCATACATTCCAAGCACTTTAAAATCTTTATATACTCACTTTCTCCAGCTATATTGAAATAATTCTCAAGCTACATCATTATTTCAGACTTATTTCTCAAGTGATATTCATTATGCAGACAGCCCTGCATCATGCTGCTACTGTGTTGTCTAATCACTGCATAACTGCTGTTTTTCAGACCATGTAAATGTCTCTGTAAGTAAGTCTATATCACATTGTTATACGTTTGTCTCTGACTTCTTCCTAAATGCCATTATTCAGACATTGCAAAAATCCTACCTAAAGACACTTGTATGTTTTTCAACATGTTATGTCATCATATGCAAAATGTCTAGTAAATACTACATCCATCTATCCACAACCCTTTATTCCAATTTTTGCATATGAGGTTGGGTTTTCACTTCAAAAAATGCTACAAAATGTTATGTCTATGTATCAAATGTTTCCTTCATTTTCTGAGCTTTTCTCTTTTGGGTTCTTCGGAAAAGGGGTTGGGTTTTCCCTGTAAACAAAGGTAAAAAATAAAATAAATACATTTGCAGTGTAATCTTAAATGTTAAGATTTCTTATGTAACATTTTACATTGGCTACTGCAAGTGTTAATATCAACATTTGTAAAAATGTAAGGTTACTCAGATTACTCCACAACAAGTACAAGTATGACTCTGTCATTGTCCATGTGGGTGTGAATGACCTGAGACACACCTCCCTGGACTACATGAAAAGAGACATGGTGGAGCTTGTATTATGTGGCCCAGGTAGGTATGACCCTAGCCCTGAGCAGTATCCTACCGTCACCCAGAATGATACTGCAGTACAAACAAAAAATGATTGCCTTCAACAATTGGCTAAGTGTCTGGTGTCATTCTGAGGGGATCCAGTATCTGTCTGCTTGGGATGACATGATTGACAGACCTCGATGCTTTGCCAGAGATGGCCTGCATCTGTCACTCCTGGGATTCTGGGTATTGGCTAAGGCTCTTGCCACCCCTATAGTGCCTTTTTTAGGTGATGTTCCAAAGACAAAATCACAACCGTAACAGGTATAAATAAATGCAGTCTAAGGGTCATGCTGCTCAACACTAGAAGTCTAAATCTCAAGATGCACTCACTCGAAGAACTCCTCAAAGTGGAGAACATCTATATTTGTGCTGTAACGGAGACCTGGTTTAAAGCAGCAGAAAGCACTCCTGCGCTACCAGGCTATAACTCATTCCACACCTTTCGGCCCAAAAACATGGACTGTAGCTCCAAAGGAGGTGGTGTCTCCATATTCATAAAAGATATGCACACCTCCAGACTAGTAGCTCAGCATAACACATCTGAGATACTTCAGGTACAAGTAACAGTGGGTAAGATGGCGATTCAGGTCATAGCCTCCTACAGGTCCCCAACCATGTCCCTAGACTCTCACTCCATGTTCCTAAGCACCCTGTCTATCAAGGTCCAACCCAACACTCTCATACTAGGAGACTTCGACTACCCCTCCATCAACTGGGAAAACTACTCAAACACCAATACACTGGCCCAACGCATCCTGGAATTCATCAATTCCAATGCCCTGGACCAGCTTATCCTGACTCCTACTAGAGGAAGCAACATCCTTGACCTGGTTATTACTAACATGGGCGAAGGCTGCTCTACACCAGTAGTCAATCCCTCCCTGATCATATCCAACAATAAACTAATCACCATGGAAATACACATCTCACCCACACCCCCCCCCCCCCGCAAAGGTAACCACCTTGAAAAACTTCTCCAAAGCTGACTTTGGGCTCCTAAAAACAGAGGTGGCTAACTTCACTGCACCCATGCCAATGGAAAATAGCTGCATGACTGCCGAATCATACACCAATGCACTGTATGAACATGTACATAAATGCATGGAACTAGCCATACCCAACATAACCAAAACGCTCTCCTCCAAAAAAAGAAGCCAGTCTGGTGGTCCCTTGCCATTAATAAATTCTACAACAGAAGGAAGAAACTGTTGCAGAAAAAGGTGAAGTCCCAAGACTGGAAAAACTACTTTATTAGCCTCAATAAAAAGTTGACAACCCTCATCAAATCCTGTAAAGCCAGCTATGAAAGCAGAATTGCAGCAGACACTAAAAACAATCACAAAGCCTTCTGTAGTTATATCAAGAACCTCCATGGCAATACCCAAATTTGCTCTGGGTTACTGCACAATGGTGCCTCCTATACTGAGCCAACATATATCACCAACATACTGGCCGACAGATTCAGTGCCAATTTTACCCCCCACCCATAGGACCAATCATAATACCGGAAGAATGCCAGGTACCCGGCATTACTGAACCACAGGTTAAAGCTGCATTGTCCAAGGCCAGGAATACAGCTTCCATGGGACCCAACAATATCCCTGTCTGTGTTTTACATGAACTACAAAGCGAACTGGCACCACATCTGTGTGCAATATTCAGTCACAGCCTCACCTCAGGCTTTGTCCTTACTGAATGGTGCACTGCTGCAGTCAACCCTCTCCATAAAGGGGGAGCAACTACATACCCTGGGAATTATCACCCCATTAGCCTGACAAGTCTGATATGTAAAGCTATGGAGTGCATCATCATGGACATGATTAACAAAGATATAGGAAATCTCCAAACTCTAGACCCCACCAATTTGGCTTTGTGAAAGGGAGATCATGCCTGCTCAACCTGGTTGACTTCTTTGAGTCAGTCACCAGGGCTGTGGATGAAGGTAAGGCAGTGCATACAGCCTACCTTGTTCTGGCCAAGGCCTTTGATACTGTTCCTCACTCGGGAATTATTGGTAAACTCACCAAACTAGGCATCAACCCCTATATCACTAGGAGGGTTGCAAATTGGCTCACAGTTAGAACATGCAGTGTGAAAGTAGTAGACTTCAAGTCAGACTGTGGACCAGTCATGAGTGGAGTCCCACAGGGATTGGTCCTGAAGGGACTCTGGCTGACCAAGTTCACAGACAACTGCAAGCTGAGAGCCATTATTAACTCCCCAAATGATGCAGACATCCTACAGAATGGCCTCACTGAGACCTATGACTGGTGTTGAAACCATGGTTTTAAGCTTAATGCCAAAAAATGTATCATCATCCCCTTTGTTAAAAACTCAGTTCCCACTAATTACCACATCGATGAGAGCCCACTGAACAGTGAAGGGGTTATAAGAGATCTGGGGATGCAGGTTGACAGCAATAACTCCTTCGACCACCACATTGCCACTGTGGTCAGAAAGTCCTTTTATGTGGCACATCTCATTACCAAGGGTTTTGTATTCAGGAAGAAAGAGGTCATCATCTCTCTCTACTCTTCCCTCATTAGACATGAGTATAATGCCCCATTTGGCATGTACCTCACTAGACACCCACAACAGCTGGAGAGGCCCCAAAAGTACCTCATGAACAGGATCCTAGGCCTTAAACACATGTCCTACATGGACAGACTCAAAAGACTCCAGCTATTCTCTGTCTTGTATCACCTACTTAGAGGTGATCTCTACTTGACTTACAAAGCCATGCCTGACCCAGCTCTGTTAGAAATCCTACATCTAAAGAAATCCCAATCCCTCCACACCACACGTAACAGAGACCTCAACCTCATTACCACAATCAACAGAACATTCTGAAGGGACAGGTTCATAACCCAGAGACTGTCCATGCTATGGAATAGACTTCCCGTACATGTCAAGCACAGCACCTCACTGTCCCTCTTAAGAGAAATCTTCATGAGTGGATGGGTAATAGAAAGTTCACCCCTGGGATCACTCCAGTAGCTCTACTCGATAGAGGCACTGGGAACTAACATCGGTGGCACGATACCAGGGCACTTCTATGGGCTAGGCTTGTAAAGGCACCATGGCCATTAGCCTAGTACACACCTATAAACCTATGAACCATTCATCTATCTGTAAGTTGCATTCCTAACACTATGTAAGTGTTTTCTTCAAATTGTCCATGAATAATTGTATCTTGTTTAATTGGGATACAGTAAGTCACACACCCTAACAGTTGACACTAATAAAATTGCCCCCAGCACCCCTGATGTAAGGACTGTGCTCCCAAATGCCTTAAGTTTAAACATACTCAGGAAAACAAAAGGAAATCTATAAAATAAATATAAAACTTACGTTCTTCCTCTTCTCCAAGTCCCATAATCCAAAATCAAGCATACACATAAGACTATGCAATCTTTCTCATGGGATGTCTTGTGACATGATCAGCCATTATGTGATAAAGTGTTAACACTTCCTTTTTTTATCAAATATAATTCCTGTATTACTATAATGTCAAACAAGGATATGCAAAATAGTGCTATGAAATTCCTTTACAACATACAGATTGTAAACTCGAAATCATATTCCGAATCAGATGGTTAAATTCTCTTATGTGCTGTACTCGTCCAATGACCACAGATCTAATTATTAATTGAATTTTATTTTGGTGTTTTTTTTTTATTTTTTAGAGGGATGAGTTTGGCATAATGGCATAAAGTTTTTACCTTATAAACACAAGATACAGGGTTTAATTCTGACCTGGGGTTATTGGCTAGGCTTAAAATGACCCTTCAAGGCAGTTTACCTAGTGTTCACCTATGAATTATTGTTTTTTTTTCATAGGTGCCCACTTTCACTTGTCTTTACCCATCTAGGTTTACCTGGTTAACAAAGTGATGACATAAAAAAAATGTGTGCACATACATTGTGCTCTTGCATAAATCAGAATAATTTAGAAATGTCTGAAGAGGAAGGGTAAAACCACTACCTTTCATGTGTCATCACATTTACTGTGACCTTGTTAGAAAACCTGTACTTGTAGCTCGCTTGCACAAGGTGAAGCTGCCAGGGCACAATGTAGCTTTTACCAGAACACACTTACTGTTTGTCTGTTTCCAGAACTATATATGGGTTCATGTATTCACATGAATTGCATGCATCTGAATAAATGTGCGTCCATGTGTACATTTGTCTGTGTGCACGGAATGTGCACATGGTTCTCTGTGTCTCTCCGCAGAGGCATATATGTATATATAGATTTTATACATTTATATATATATATATATATATATATATATATATATATATATATATGGGTCTATCTTGGTTTATCGAATTTGCACTTACCAAAATCTGTATTTGCTGAGACAACTTCACCAAACACTTTAAAAATGGAAACTGTGAATCGCCAGAATTTTTCATCGGGAAATGAACCACTTGGCCATGAGGGTGAACTTTGCCCTTTTCCCACTGTAGTGTGATCTCCAGTTTGTGTATTTAGTTGGGAGGGTGAGTGTAATTTGTGTCCGTTTTATTATTTAGCCCTGGTGGCCAAGTGTCTAAGTGCATCTATGCAGATATCTGTGTGTATGCATGTGCATCTGATTGTATTTATGTCGGTAAAATTGTACCTGTACATATAAACTGATATTTTTACATGTGCATGTCTGTAAATAGGTCCACTATGTAATTTCGAAATTTCATAATCTAAACATCAGAATCCCAACGTCCAGATGTTCGAGATTTTGAAATCTGGAAAAACAAACAAACAAATAAATAAATAAATAAATAAACAAAAAAAATTTTACAAATCGCGATTCTGCAGGGGGCAAGTCCCCCTGCAATCCTCCCCGGAACTTAAATATACCAACTGCGAGATTGCACTATAGTGAAGAGAATGGTTAAGTTACCATTCTGCACAGCTGGGCGATCTCACTTTTATAGCTTTGGGATTTCAAAACTTCGAACATCTGAACGTCGGGATTCTGATGTTCAAGGTTTTGAAATTTCAAAATTATGAAGTGGATCCCTGTAAATACACATATGTGTATGTGCACATGCACGTCTTCCTTTAGATATGGATATGTTTGTGTGCCTCTTGCCTTCCTCTAGATCATTTAACTTGTTGCAGAAAGTGTATATGTGAGAGTTTTGTATATCTGTCTGTGCTTATCTTTGCATATGTTTGTGTGTGTGGATGTGCACCTATGCACCTTCCTTTTGGTATGTTTTTATGTATGTACGTACTCTTATGTATGAAGCATGTTCAAGCACATTATCTATCTAAGTAACTGCATGTGCCTATGACTGTGAATTTATTTAAGCAATAAAAGAAGTCCTCCAAGAACATTTTACATTTGTTTTCCGGGAAAGTGAGATTGGACACAGGTACTTTTTCAGGGGAGGCCCGGGGAGACAACCTCTAGAAATAAAACAATTACAAATATGAAATACAAATAAAAATTAGAAATACATAAACATGTAAGTAAGAAGCAGTAAATTTTCTTCATGATATGATCTTGCATGTGGTGTTGTGTTGCAATAATACTGAGCAGTGTGTGTCTGCTCCCAGCCACAACCAGACAGCAGTAGTGTATTTCATTGCAAGTTGTTCATAATTGTGTCAAAGGAAAGTAAAAATGAGAACATGCTACGTGCACACTTTCACCTTTCTGCAGTCGTCTTCAGTGTCGTACCAGGTATGACAGAGGCAGCTGTGATCACAGACGTTTTCTTTTTTCTCTGTCTCCTAGTGTTTTGTATGAAGATAAGTCAATAAATCTTAAACCCCACTGAGGACTGTACAACTGTCTTCTATAATATTCGGTGAAGATGCTTACAACCTAACAGCATGAGCTGCCATTTAAGGTATAACCATGGCAACCGTTAGTAACCAGAAAAAGAATCTGGAGCAAGTTCTCATTTATCAGATGTGCATTCCTGCGGGAAAATGTAATGAGATGAAGAAAACTTTTATTTCTTAATAGCAAACCTTACAGCTGCTTTATGTTGCTTATGATAAATGAATAACGTTCGACATGCTGAAGACAAAGGCAGAAGAAAAAGACACAATATTTTTTCCATACATCTGGCTAGTGATGCTGTTCATCTTCAGTATAACAGGAGGAAGGCAGTTGAGATTTCACTTCACAAAAGTGGAAACTGTGGAGAACCAGAAAACTATAGTCTATTTAGTTTGACCTCACTGGATGATAGAATGACAGAATCAATTATAACAGAAATAATTATTACATATAGCGACACACAACTCTCCAAGGGTCATAAACAATGCAAAGGAAGCTACGTTGCAGTAGTAAAAATCCAATTATTTAGTCATTCACAGTGGGTGATAGGAAAGATTTTAAGGAGGGCCATGTTTTCGTTTGGCCCAGAATACATGAAAACACGCGTAATACAATTAATACCACCTTAAGAAATTAAGAAGTATTTGAAGCAGTGGAAGCAACGCAACAGATGATGCGAAGGGAAGTTAAATCAACTGAGCTATTGGGCACGAGACCAATTGTAACAGCATTACCCTTATCAAAGAGAGACGAAAAACCAAGAGGTGAAACGAGTAGTTTAAATACTATGAAATCTTGTGATACAATCAACGAACAGCATAATTTGACATTAGTTGCACAGAAAGAACATTCCATCAATACTGAACCGTTTTTTTTTAGTTTTTCCGATCAGATTAACAACAGAGTCGGGCAGAAGTATAAGAGGCAGATCCCAGAGCAGGGGTGGCTCCAAAAGGAAAGGGCAACAGGAGTCGCCAGACAAACGGACAATAAAGAGACATTGGTTCCAGTAACACTTGAAGAATCGCTGGTGTGGAATATTTCATCCAAACATTTAACAAACGATGAGATTGGACTACTGAATAAGGGATAATCGTTTATTCCTTGTCAGCAAATGGAGGTAACAGACAGTATAAATGACATCCAAATGTTTGTTAGGAACATTCAATTGAAATTAATATATGGCAACAAAGTTGAGAATGAGAAAAATGTTCTTAAGAAACCGAGCATATATGTTCCTTCTAACCACCCTATGGTGGAAACATTTGCTAAGTTGTGTGAGAATGAATTGTATGAAAAATTGCATGTTAACAAACAAAGTTTTAAGAGGAATAATTTGAGAAAAGGGGAACACGTGGCCCTAATGTCACTACAAAAAGACTAAACCATAATGATTAAAGGCACAGATAAAGGTGGCCCCATTGTAGTAATGGACAGGGAGTATTATGATAGTGAAATGGAAAAATTATTGAGTGATAGAAAGACCTATAGCATTATAAAAAGGGCTATAGTGAATGATATAATATATACACAAAATAAGTTGATATATGACTATTTAATGGATGAATGGATTAGTAAAGAACAGTATGAATATTTTTAATACCTCATCTAGTAATACCCATGATTCAAGGGGTTCCAAAAATTCAGAAGGACCCGACCAACCCACCCCTGAAACCTATATTCTCGGGGAGGGGTTGGTTGACTGAGTCTTTGTCAGTTTATATTGAAACACAACTCAGACCTTTAATTAACAAAAATGATATGATCTTGTGTGATACACGACAATTTTTGATAGATCTGTATGCAGACATTGAAAGCAATGATTACAAGGGCAACCCAAAATTGATGGTCACCATGGATGTAAACTCATTATTCACCTCAATACCCAATGATATAGGTTTGGAGATGTTGAGAGAATATCTAATAAAGGAAGGAACCTATACAGGTAGTCACATAGAACTTATATGTTTGCTAATGGTACAAATATTAAGAAACAATGTATCACTTTTCAATCACATAATATATCGTCAAATAGAGGGGTGGTCATGGGAACACCTAGAGCAAATAGCTACGCTAATATAATTATGGCCAATTGGGAGCAACAACATGTAATTAGTGAAAGATAGCGACAGATAGCCTTCTGTAAGAGATTTGTGGATGATCTGTTTTTACTTTGGAATGGCACAGAACAGGCAGGATTTGTTGACTTTCCATAATGAATTAAATAAAAGTATGTCCTTTCTGAAATTTGAGCTAAAATTTTCACCAAGCACCATTGATTTCCTTGATGTCAGGGTGAATAGAGACCACAAAGGGGAATGGTCAACCAGAATATACAGAAAAAGTTGTAACAAGAACACATTTGTATGCAGGGAAAGTATGCACCCTGGTTACACTTTTAAACATGTAGTAAGGGGGCAGGCACTCAGAGTTTCTAGACTTACAGCGGAGGATGATATATTTGAAGATGAAATAAGTGATTTATATACCAGCTTTAGGAAGAGAGGGTATAAGGAACATGACTTAAAAATACTGTAGATGAGATCCAAGCATTAAGAAAAAAATAAGGGAAAACCTTATTTTTCAAAGAAAGGAGATGCACAGGTAACAACTTATGGCAACACTAGAGACAAATTGAGGATATCCATGACTTATGTTAGTAATATTAATATTATGAAAGCTGTGATAAAGAAATACTGGACAGTATTAACTACTGAACCACAGATTAGAGAGAGAGTAGGGGATGAGCCCACTTTTTTATATCATAACAAGAAGAGTCTGAAAAGGCTGCTGTGTTATGGGCCCAAAATACAAGAACAACAGGGGGAACATTACGGAACTATACCCTGCGGAAAGTGTAACCAATGTGGATATAGAGAGACCATTAATAAATGTATACACCCTGACACAGGAAAGGAGTACATGTTTAAGGTTAAAGCTAATTGCCATACAAAGAATGTTGTATAATTAGCTGTCTGTACCCACTGTTCAAGTCATTATGTAGGAAAGACCAACAGAGAATTTAGGAATAGGATAAGAGAGCACCTATCGGGCATTAGAAATAAAGACAGTACTAATGCCCTAGCAAAACATGTTATGGAACAAGGGGTGACTCATTCTTTTAAATTTTTGGTGATAGAAATAGTTAAAAAAAATGAAAGAGGGGGGATGCCCATAATAGAACTGAGACCTCTGAAGTAACGTGGATAATTAGGTTACAGGCAGATAGAGGTAGTGGACTCAATGATAGGGTCCCATTAAAACCGATATTGAAAAATAGGGGCATTCGTAAATAAATAAGTTAATTATTAGAA